>NC_064638.1:435011250-435314280 GCF_023864345.2 Schistocerca serialis cubense | reverse complement strand
AACGCGCTCTTTAGTGAGCCACTTAGAAGAGACTACCTGTGTGGTAAGTGACAGAAAAGATTCTATTTTAAAATATTGAAATATGAACAAATTTGAATATCGTGTTCTTATATCAGAAGATTTCAGCTAAGCGACCTAAGAGTTTCCTTTGCTACGGTGTGGTGATACGCCAATGAACTATTAACTGTACTCAGAATTCTATTATAAATTCTCCTAATGCGATTCTGATTGGCTTTTGACGTCTTACTAAGCAATACAGGCCTCTGTTGAATAACCGATGTGGCTGAGGTCGCCTGCCACATAGAAAGTAGTGATGCCTCTAAATTATTAACATCAAGTTAACCCCAACAAAATTTTCGACTAGGCTGTAGGGTACAACGGTGTACAGATCTCACATTCGCGCCGTGTGTACAAATTGAAATTTTGGTAGAAAAAATTTGAAGTGAAATACTTATTGAGCGCCGGAAGCACAAACAGTATCTTGTGGCTGATCGAATTCTACGGCAAGACGTGTCATTGTTTTCTGGAACATCTAAAGTAATTATTGCACTACAGAGATGTTTTACATAAAGTTGTACAAGCAGTCCCATCTCGATTAGATAAACTAAACGATCCTGCTGTATTTAAGAAGAGATATGAATCCATTTTCGGTTAAGAAGCACGTAAAATAAATACGCAAAAATACTCGTATGGTGTGTAGCGCCACCGATTAACACTGTCTCTTATATCTACGGACGAAGTTATCCGACAGATAGTTTACTATTTCCTAAATATATAATATATTGTACACACTGAAAAGCCAAAGAAACCGATATATCTGCCTAATATCGTGTAGGGCCCCAGCGAAAACGATAAGTGCTGCAACACGACGGTGCATGGTGGACTCGACTAATGTCTCAAGTAGTGCTGGAGGGAGTTGAAACCATGAATCCTGCAGGGATGTCTATAAATCCGTAAGAGTACGAGCGGGTGCAGAAATCATCTGAACGGAAATTGCAAGGCATCCCAGATATGCTCAATAATGTTCATGTCTGGAGAGTCTGGTGGCCAGTGGAAGTGTTTCAACTCAGCAGAGTGTTCCTGGAGCCACCATTCATGCTGGAGTCTGTCGGAATGCACAATGGACATGAATGGACGCACGTGATCAGTCAGGATGCTTACGTAAATGTCACCTGTGAGAGTCGTATCTAGACGTATCAACGATCTCACATCACTCCAACTGCACACACCACACACCACACAACATTATAGAGCTTCCATCAGCCTAAACATTCCCCTGCTGACATGGAGGGTCCATGGATTCATGACGTTGTCTCGATAGCCGTACATGTACAGTCGCTCGATACAATCTGAAACGAGACTCGTCCGACCAGGCAACATGTTCCCAGTCATCAACAGTCCAATGTAGGTGCTGACGGGCCCAGGCGAGGCGTAAAGCTTTGTGTCGTCCAGTCATTAAGGGTACACGAGTGTGCTTTCTGCTGATGAAGTTTCGTTGAATGGTTCGCATTGTCACACTTTCTGATGGCCCAGCACTGAAATATGCAGCAATTTGCGGAAGGGTTGCATTTCTGTCACGTTGAACGATTCCCTTCAGGCGTCGTTGGTCCCGTTCTTGTAGGATCTTTTTCCGGCATCAGCGATGTCGGAGATTCGATGTTTTACCGGATTCCTGACAGTCACGGAACACTCGTGAAATAGTCGTACGGGAAAATCCCCACCTCATCGCTATCTCGGAGATGCTGTGTCCCATCATTCTTGCGCCGCCTATAACACCACATTCAAACTCACTTAAATCTTGATATGCCGCCATTGTAGTAGAAGTAATTGGTCTAACAACTGAGACAGACACTTTTTGTCTTATACAGGCGTTGCTTACCGCAGCCCCGTATTCTGCCTGTTTACGTATCTCTGTATTTGAACACACTTGCCTATGCCAATTTCCTTGGCGCTTCAGTGTAATAACGCTTATTTACGACCAAGTGAAAATGAGTCATCTCACCGTCATTTATACAGTGATGGGTACTCAACTTCGTAGGATACAGAAGATAGGAAAGCATATAATGATTCATATTACACCAAGAAAGAGAGTACGCAGCCGGTGGATTACATCATCGCGGCTAATATCGAAATGGGACAAAACAAACACTCGTGAAGAAAAAACTGTATAATACCTAGATCGATCATACCACTTAAATGCCATCCATAAAAAACTGAATAGTGTATCCAATAACAGTGTATTAGGTAGAGCCAAAATACTCATATTCCATAAATTAACTAAACTTAATAATGCACCAAGAAGCTACTGCTTGCGGCGGGGCAATCGTTCAGTACGATTCTTGCCGATATCCCTTCACTCTGTGGTAGCAGATAAGTGCTAGGCAGTGTAAAACTGCGTTGATGAATCCGCTACCTAATACCTACTACACAGAGACCTAGTAACTGTAGTTCAAATTTATATTGAAACACATGAAATGGCTATCAAGTCGGTATTTAATATGGTGAAGCTTTATCATTGAAAGTTCACTGTCTGTATAACAAATATTCACTCGAAAAAACAGCAAGGATTTAAGCAAGGCCGATCCGACTAATTTTCACGTTCTACCAGTCATTGACCCACAACTATTCGCGAGTTAAACATTCAGTCGTTTCAGTGGTCTTCTTTGTAAGAAGTGCTCGTCAAAATATTCCGTACAGAGCACGAAACGCTCCACGCGGAGTTGTTACTATGACCAGAAACTATTTAACTTAGAAACACCAAACTTTCATTAAAATGTTTCTAACTCCAGTCGCTTCAGTCACGATATGTTCTAACAGAAATTAGCTGACTATTTCCTCATCTTACAGAGTATATTTAATCAGCGCTCTAACATTGTGTTATCCGTCTGCCTGCTAGCAAGCAACTCTCTCGAGACACTCTCCTGTCTGCACACTTCTCTATTCGCCGGGGAACAGCTTAATTCGGATTGGTTGTTGATCTAAAGGATCAATCCCAACTTTCCTTCATGATCATTCTCGTGACAAATCTTGCTTTATCCAGGCACTAATTTGATACTAATTAATGTAAGCAAAACTTCAATTCCTTGTATTATGTTTAATTAAAATAAGCAAAGTGCGAAATATTTTCCTCCTCTAACTGCCAATCTGTCTGCTTTTATACAGAAGCATGCTCACACAGCCGGACGGGGTGGCCGAGCGGTTCTAGGCGGTACGGTCTGTCCTTCGGTTCGTTAGGTTTAAGTAGTTCTAAGTTCTAGGGGACTGATCACCTCAGAAGTTAAGTCCCATAGTGCTCAGAGCCATTTGAACGATTTGCTCACACAAACATACGTCACCTGAATCATGGTTGCAACGTCACTTTCCCACAGTTCGCTTGAACAAGGTTTTATGTAAAATGAAACATTAAATTTTAACGTATGTCCCAAAAACACTCTCTCAGCCATTCTCACTCACTCACACAACAAAATATGATCAAATGATAATTAAGACCGAATTTTACGCTACGTAATGAAAAGTGACTAAAGTTTTAACGAGAAAATTCTAATTACACTATTTGCCATTAAAATTGCTACACCACGAAGATAACGTGTTACAGATGCGAAATTTAGCCGACAGGAAGAAGATGCTGTGATATGTAAATGATTAGCTTATCAGAGCATTCACACAAGGTTGGCACCGGTGGCGACACCTACAACGTGCTGACATAAGGAAGGTTTCCAACCGATTTCTCATACACAAACAGCAGTTGACCGGCGTTGCCTAGTGAAACGTTGTTGTGATGCCTCGTGTAAGGAGGAGAAATGCATACCATCACGTTTCCGACTTTGATAAAGGTCGGACTGTAACCTATTGCGATTACGGTTTATCGTATCGCGACATTGCTGCTCGCGTTGGTCGAGATCCAATGACTGTTCGCCGAATATGGAATCGGTGGGTTCAGGAGGTTAATACGGAACGCCGTGCTGGATCCCATCGGCCTCGTATCACTAGCAGTCGAGATGACGGGCATCTTATCCACATGGTTGAAACGGATCGTACAGCCACGTCTCGACTCCCGAGTCAACAGATGGGGACGTTTGCAAGACAACAACCATCTGCACGAACAGTTCGGCGACGTTTACAGCAGCATGGACAGTCACCTCGGAGACAATAGCTGCGGTTACCCTTGACGCTGAATCACAGACAGGAGCGCCTGCGATGGTGTACTCAACAACTAACCTCGATGCACTAATGGCAAAACGTCATTTATTCGGATGAATCCAGGTTATGTTTACAGCATCATGATGGTCTCATCCGTGTTTGGCGACATAGCGATGAGCGCACATTGGAAGCGTGTATTCGGCATCGCCATACTGGCGTATCACCCGGCGTGATGGTATGGGGTGCCATTGGCTACACGTCTCGGTCACCTCTTGTTCGCATTGACGGCACTTTGAACAGTGGACGTTACATTTTAGTTGTGTTATGACCCGTGACTCTACCCTTTATTCGATCCCTGCGAAACCCTACAGCAGGATAATGCACGACCGCATGTTGCAGGTCCTGTGCGGGCCTTTCTGGATACAGAAAATGTTCGACTGCTGCCCTGGCCAGCACATTCTCCATATCTCTCACGAACTGAAAACGTCTGGACAATGGTGGCTGAGCAACTCACTCGTCACAATACGCCAGTCACTACTCTTGATGAACTGTGGTATCGTGTTGAAGTTGAGTGGGCAGCTGTACCTGTACACGCCATCCAAGCTCTGTTTGACTCAATGCCCAGGCTTATCAAGGCCATTATTACGGCGAGAGGTG
This sequence comes from Schistocerca serialis cubense, assembly GCF_023864345.2. Classification (NCBI taxonomy): domain Eukaryota; kingdom Metazoa; phylum Arthropoda; class Insecta; order Orthoptera; family Acrididae; genus Schistocerca; species Schistocerca serialis. The sequence goes on along the minus strand of NC_064638.1, from coordinate 435,309,483 downwards.
GTTGTTCTGGGTACTGATTTCTCAGGATATATGCACCCAAACTGCGAGAAAATGTAATCACATGTCAGATCTAGTACAATATATTTGTCCAATGAATACCCGTTTATCATCTGCTTTTCTTCTTGGTGTAGCAATTTTAATGGCCAGTAGTGTAGTTCATTTTTATGCACTGCAAATTTGTAACGGCTTCAAATAATAGTGAAAGTCAATTTGTTATTGTTCCTAACTTGGTTTTAGGACTTTTATGTAATTATTTTATCTCCGGAACTGTAATAAATAACAATCTGAACTTTAACAGCATCTTTCCATTAATAACAAAAGGCTGTGTAACAAATTTGAACAATATCGGATAATAACTAATATGGATTACTTAGATTCGTAGAGGGTATGAATCTTCGTTTCGACTGAGTGTTATGCTATGCAGTTCTCACGGCCAGCACCGTCAGCTGTGCTGCGAGCAGAGCGAAAAAAAAAAACGTAGCCATCCTGCATGCACCGGACTAAACGGCTACGTGCCTTACTGCAACGAATGTTATCTCGTAATAACATGTTGCGTTACATGCTGTGAAACCGGCGAATAAACTGTCTGCAGAGGGTCATAATCGCAGAGGTCGTCCGATATTTAATATAATACCGAGCAAGCTTATAACCAACTAAAAAGAAGATGCTCAGAGCAGATACCTGCGCTGACCGGAGGTCAGTTTCCCGGAGCACCTGTTGCACTTATCGACGTGACTGCAGCATATGGGAATGTGTAATTGCATGTAGAGCTTACTGGCAAGTTTATGTGTGTTACCTTCTCCTAAAAACAAGCCACCTACTGAACGATGTGCTGAGCAACAGGTCTTCTAAAGTCATCGTAAGCAGTTGATGGAAGAAAGCACTCACACTTGAAAATAGACTCTCTCAAGGATTCGTGTTCGTCTACTAAAGCATTTCCTGACGCTCCTGGCGTGCTCGTCCAGTAGCTGTTATGTTATCCTGCGGCAAATTTGAGGATCGATGGGAAGAAAACTTTTCTCCTGGGTGGAGAAAATGCAGCGGTATTGTTTAATCGTACTAAATGAGGGAGGGAAGCAAGGGGTGGTGCTGGTCCGACTACGCTGTCTTAAGGTCGAGTGATTTTTCCAAGGACGGCTCGTGTTTTGTTACACGTGTAGGAAATAAACGTGAAAATCCGTTGCTTGAAACAGCTCTCTGACGCGATTTGTTTGTGGAAATTGGAAATGGCCGACGGAGATAATTGAATCCCATTCCTGAGGCTGATCGACAGAAAAGTTAAAATAATTTCAGGGAGTCATTTCGAAGCTCAAGAAATCGGTAGTGCGTCGGCAGAACTCTCAGTGAGCAGAAGCGTAAGTTAGGTAATCTGGAGGTCGTTTCGCGATGTGTATTTCGGACTTCAGTTATCAGTGACCCACAGTGATAAAGAAAGCTTCTATTTCTGTGCGATGAGTTTAGAAAGTTGGATCCCGCGTGCGTACGAAGGTACCGTTTCAGTCGTTTGCGTGGTGTCACCGCCAGACACCACACTTGCTAGGTGGTAGCCTTTAAATCGGCAGCGGTCCGTTAGTATACGTCGGACCCGCGTGTCGCTACTGTCAGTGATTGCAGACCGAGCGCCGCCACACGGCAGGTCTAGAGAGACTTCCTAGCACTCGCCCCAGTTGTACAGCCGACTTTGCTAGCGATGGTTCACTGACAAATTACGCTCTCAATTGCCGAGACAATAGTTAGCATAGCCTTCAGCTACGTCATTTGCTACGACCTAGCAAGGCGCCATTATCATTTGCTATTTATCTTGTGATGCATGTACCGTCAGACCGATGTTCACCAATTATGGATTAAAGTTAAGTATTCCAGAAGCTATGTACTATTTTTGCTACTATAAAGACCTTGCCCTGTTCCAGACCTCACGCCATCCTGCGTGAGCTTAAACGCGTGCCCTTCGACCTCCCGTCCTAGTGGATTGGCTGTCTTGCCAGTCCACAAAAGTTTGCTTGTTTTCAAAGGTGCTGTTGGTGTTCATTAGGTTCAAATGGCTCTGAGCACTATGGGACTTAACATCTATGGTCATCAGTCCCCTAGAACTTAGAGCTACTTAAACCTAACTAACCTAAGGACATCACACAATACCCAGTCATCACGAGGCAGAGAAAATCCCTGACCCAGCCGGGAATCGAACCCGGGAACCCGGGCGCGGGAAGCGACAACGCTACCGCACGACCACGAGCTGCGGACGTTCATTAGGTGTTGACGCATTATGTAAGAAGATGCTGTGTAGCTGATCGTGGAGCCCTCAACTAGGTGTACATGGTGAGTTTTCGCCCTCAGAAAATTCTTGTTTGTTCCCGTGGGAATTTTAAATGTATAGTTGTTGTGTGTGTACTTCTCCTTTTTCACTTTAGATTTACAAGGAACCGAGAGACGACACCTCCGCATGTCGAGAACTGCTAATCGAGTAAAACATTATTACAGTTCAGTTATATATTGACAATGTGTTGGATTCTAGCCGACGTCCGTCGAATCAGCTCAGGGTTTGTACGCTGAGGAGGTGACATCAGTGATGCTGGCGGCGCGGCGACCGTCGACGAACGGTGCTTCGGCTGCCCAGCTCGAAGTGACTCTCCCGCCAGCTTCAGAGTGTACTTGGTCGCGCTCCGAATTCTGCGATGACCGTTGATGACCCATCCCTGATGTGCTTGGTGTCGTTAGTCGTGTGGTCATTTGATCTCCTCCCTACCCCTGGGAGGTTCCAGTAGCCGAAGGTGCCTGAGTGTTGACCAGTAACGTGGCCCTCAAGAGGATCTGTTGCTGGCTTCCGCATTGAAGTCCAGCATTGGCAGCATTCTGCGATGTGGTTTGTCAGCCTACCTTTAGTTCCTCCCTCAGTATCTGGTATGTGGCGGGCAATGTTCGTAAGGTAGTGGTCATCATCTTGAGTACATCTTCGGCTAGTTCATAGACTGTACTGGTGCATTTAAGACATAGATTCACACAGTATCCTCACCATGGAACCGAGTGGTATTACCGTGAATACCATCGTGCCTATTCTGTATCTTTCCGCCACTGTGCCGATCGTTTCGGTACTCAGTAGCACTGAACGGTCTAGTACTCGAATTAGAGTCTCTCCATTTCGGTAGCGATACCGTTCGGGTCTAGAGAACCGAAGCGCTCTAGTCGGTTCGTGTCGCACAAGCCAATCAAAAGCAAGCAGCCGCAGATCCGCGCATGCGCACTGCAGCGCGTACAGCGCCACGAACACAAAGCGGCTAGCAGACGACACAGGCGCGCTATTCTTCGAAGTACCGAAAATTGCGTTTACGTTTCCATAACGTATGACGACGCATTCCATGGAGCTGACGTGCCCGCCTTCATCGCTCTTGCCTCCTCCTTAACAGTATCAGGCGCAGTATATCCATTTCCATGATTCTCAGCTGAAATGCATAGAAATTTTTAGTTTCCCTGGCCGCGTGTTTTCATGCATGCGTAATAACTATAGCGTATCTGACTGTATTTTGCAGATTGTCGTAAATGGCGCATTATGTCATTTTATTCTCACTCACACTGACATCGAGTTTTGGACTTTACGTTTCGGAAAATGAGTTAGGAATACTGTATAGTACCACATTGTACTAATGCAGCTATAAAAACGCCCGAAAAATTGATTCTGAGAGTTTCAAAGAATAAGAAGATAAACAGAATGTGGTTATAACACGCTCCTAGAGATCAAAATTATTAAGTAGCCCACTTCCCTATATGATGCGTCAACGATTTGGCTCTTAAAAACAAAACTGACATCGAAGTTTATAACACGCGTCTCATGAATGAAAATGTTTCGTATATGGTGTTACAGTCAAAAAAGATTACAGCAAAGATCCTTCATCTCTATCTATTGTGCTTGAGGATTCGATAGCAGATAAATATTTGTGACAAACAAGATTATGAAGATGACTGCTGCTAGTTACTTCCCAGTATTTTAAGTTGTGCTCTTAGATTCCTGTCTAACAACATACTCGGAAATCGCTACATATTCGGCAAAAATGGTCAATTATTTCTGGCAAGGAAAAATGTAAAGGTCACTGTCGGTTGTTTCACTCACAGCAATTTTATCTCCAACAATTTCATGTTTCGTATTTTAAACACACAGAAATCACGAAATCATTACTGAGGAAGTGCGCTCTTACATGTGAGTAATAACGAATATTGCAGAAAAATCTTAACTTACACGAATAACAATGTCTCACAACGTGTTACATATATGAAAAAAATTTCACATCCACTAATGCACGAACCCGTGACCTTCGGAATCGCATTCCTGCGCGCTAACCACTTTTTTTTTAAGTTTATTGGTCATAACATTCCACAGTAGTACATAATTTTCAACTGACATTTAAAATAAATAATTAAAGTAATATTAATTACAGGTTCCTTGACATTTAAAAAATAATCCAAGTATAAACCAGGTAGTGAGGTTCGTCACTTTATTGGCCACGGCAGATAACAGCAACATTTGTTGTAGTATTGTGTAGAGGAACGTAGGCTGACTTCTTTGCCAAACGGTGCTCTGTAAGTCATAAATGCGTGATAGTTTGGAAATTTCCAATATCAGGCTTCACATAATTGCTTTCCATTGTTACTTGAAAGTTGTAAACAAGTTTCGATAGTTACTAAGTAACCTATTTGTGGGAATAACGTCAGTTCACACTCACGTAATATACGTAAGCAGAGCCGATGTCTTGATATCTAATGATCTTCAAACTCTTATTTGCATAAAAATAACACGTGTTTTGAGAGAATATAGACCGAAAACGTTTTTTTATGTAATCATTCATAGTAACAACCTAACCTAACCATATTTCCAACAAAGGAAAATAGTCTATTACGATCTCACTTTCCAACTGGATGCGTCCTCTGGTGATTCTTTACTAACACAATCACTAAATCCAAAGCTAAAACCGCTAAATATGTTTAAAATAACAAATTATAGGTGTACATAAACCACAGCTCACAGATCGACAGGGCTAGACCGAAATACAAAACCTCTCGGTGTAATTGTCGTGAAATCGGTGGGAGGACCATTCGGTAACAAGTCTCAGAAGCTTACTGAATAGGATATTTCGATAAAGAACCGAAAATGACGTCACTACCGAAACTAAACTACTACACCGATCGGTATGAACGATACAGAATAGAGCGCCAGCGCGAAGTAGCTCTCTCACCTGCTGTAGAGTGTATTCGGCGTCACTCCGAATACTGCGACGGCCGTCGATTTCCCGTCCGTGAGGTCATTGATCTCCTCCCTATCCCTGGGGGGGGTTTCTGTAGCCGAATGTGCCTCAGTGTTTAACAGGAACATGGACCCCAAGACGCTCTGTTGCTGCCTTCTGCATTCAAGTCCGGTATTGGCAGCATTCTGCAATGTGGCTTGTCAAACGACCCTCACTTTCTCCCTCAGTAGTAGGTACGTGGCGAGCAACATAATGTTAATAAGGTACGTGGCGAGCAACATAATGTTAATAAGGTAAAGGTCATCATCTTGAGTACATCTTCGGCTAGTTCATAGACTGTACTGGAGCATCTAGGACACAGATTCACACAGTACCGTCATCATAGAATCGAGTGGTATTACCGTGAATACCATCGATCCCAATGATCAATTAATGACAAGAGCCCGTGTGCTGGAGCTAGCGTGGGTCTACAACGCAAAGCACGGTTCGTAATTATCAAATGTGTCTTCCTTATTCTGCTACATTCACCTAACAGGCTGTTAACTGCTGCGTCGGTCCCTCGTTATATGCCCTTATGAGATAGGTTGATACAAGCTAATGAATATGCTTGTCTCGTTTCCCTTGGTTTTCCATCCTCTGTCCTGCTGAATGCTTACTCAGCAGACAGTACCGTCACCCCAAGCCACTTCTGACATTATGGCTCGCTTCCCGCCTCCGCCTCGGTCTCTGGTATGACTTGAATCTGCCTGAGACAATGTGAGTGAGTTTTAACAGTTTCTTTCTAATTTCTACTCCATATTTTTCTGTGCCGTACCACATCCCTCCTCTTAAAAATCATCCCGAATATTCCTTTTCTTTCGTTTATTACTAATTATTCTATACCTGCCTTGCATTTAAAAAAGATGTTACTCTATAACCGTTATCTGCTTTACTAAGTCTTGAATATTAATTAACTTAATTAATCTACTTTGTCATTCTGGCCTTGCTGAATAAGTATTTCCACTTTCCACTTACATTACTTATTGCTAGTTCGTGTCCATTCCACAGGTATCTGATACATGATGGCTTCTTTTGAATGAGATACCTTAATCTTTACACAAAAGTAAGTGGCACAAATGAGCACTACAGTCAAGATACACTGAAAATAATTATATTTTGTCAACGTTTCTCGTGATATTGTATGATAAGTTGCATTGTTTGACTGACTGAAAGTAGTCCTTTTTCTGAATTTAGTAACTCGTCAACGGATTGTAGCAAAGTGGAACCTAGGGTATCGTTAATAAAGGTTATATTTTGTTAAGGTATATTGAAAGGGTTCTAGTGAGGCACTCTGGTATGTGGCAGCCGAATACGACAACAGTATTAATGTAACCTAAAATAAAACTAGTGTACTATAAACGATGTATGTCTATGATAAATTCTATAAAGCGGATCGCTGACTGTCTGCGAAATACGATGACTTAGGCAGTTTTTGTGGTGTGCTCTGTGAAGCCACCAAGTGTTAGATTAATATAGGAATTACGAGAACATGGAAGCAGAAGTCTTCTCTCAATCAAGGTAAATATACTAAATAAGTATGATTTTCGTTTTGCCATCGTTTTAGCATAGATGAGTTGGTTGATAATTGTCAGTTGTTGGGTAACCACAGATTGTAAGCAAATTGATTCGATAAAAAGAGTAGTTAGATATTTCACTTTAGTACTGTTACTAAAATTCGGTAACAGAGCTCCATGTAATTTGAAGATCTGCATTTATGCTCGTTTAGTGAGGTTAGATAATACTTGCTGTAGAAATCTCATTGTTCGTGAATCTGTTAGCAAATGTATTTCTCTTACTAATGTAACTTCAATTGACAGAGGTTTTTGAAAAGACGAACTTATCTTACAATATAATTTTGCTAAAAAATCAATGTTATTACTTCATCACAGTCAGTACGCCGCCCTGTCCAGTTTATATGTATTTCAAAGAAGTTGAACTTTTCTTAAATGTTTTCCTTTATCAGCCAAAAGAATTTAATGTGCTTTTCAAAGTATTACCGCCAGCATTGCACACCGCTAGAATATTTTATTTTTTTCATGAGAGACCAGAATACATTGCGTTACATCGTTGGTGCTTTAGAGATAAGAGAATGTAAATATTTGCATGAACTCGCCATCATTCCACACAAAGCAGAATAATTTTACTAATTATCTAAAATATTTCTTCTGAAAAGAACGTTACAATATGTGTGGTGATTCCTCCGGCCAATACAACATTGGTCGGACCACGTTAATCATTGTTGTGCCCAGGATGATAGCTGGAAGGCGAACTTATCTTCCTACAATTTCACATCTATTTCCACTAATTAGCAGTCCATCGCTCTGCATTTTAGTTTCATTATCCGAATTGGTTTACCGTTTTTAGCAAGTGATGATTACAGTTTACGTGTGAATACGGAGCAACTCCAGCGAAGTGAAGTTTTATGGAATTTTGTTGAGAAGCTAAGAATTTTCTCCCGCACTCTACTACTTCCATTTTCTCAAAGCATAACTGCATTTCCCATGACTGGCTGTTCGTTTGTATCACTCTTGTTGAACGAATACTAACATTTCTTCTAATAAAATCTTCTAAAAATATTACAGACAAGATGATATGACCATCTCTCCGTCTGTAGATTAATAATAGTTAGTGAGTTTAAATCTGTATTCACTTTCCAATTGTATTCTATGTAATGGAATATGACTGTATTGTGTAACACTGGTATTGCACATTTATACCTATTACTGGAAATCTTATTTCAATATGCAACCTGGCTTGATAAAAATGCACTCTTACATCAAATATGCGATAAAAAAAGTTACATTCTTACTAGTAATAATCACGACATTTTGCAGTCACTCTCGGAAGCCTCCTTGTGCTTTCTGTAATGTCATCAAAATTTGTTGTTGATTTAATAACATTGCACTCAATTGTCTGAAGCGTGATGGAATGATTCATGTATAGATTATACCTCAGTCCTTGCATCGTCTTATCTTTCGGCTAAGGTTCGTAACTACGTAGCTATTACCACTTCCGCAACTAGTTTGCTTATCATGGTTTGTATTTTCTCTAGATCACTATTTAAGACATTCCTCGAGTTGTGAGCATATTATTGTAATGCAATCGTTAAGTTCCGTAATGTTTTAGAGAGGTTGAGTATTCCTTGCACTACGTTTCCTGTGAGTATTCTGTGCCTATCTACTTTTTCTTTTGTATCTACTGCTAACTCTTTTGCGTTTCAAATTGTTCTGTTTACATTTTTGATATCTTCACTATCCGGTGTTCCAAACACACTTTTTAACAGTTTCCCTTCTGCATCAAACCAACCTTGTTTATTGATATTAGCATTCTTGGTACTGGTTCTGTTCAATGTTGCAACTGAGTCTTCAATTTTTCATAAGAGAGTTTTATCTCCTTACTACTCATATTTATTATATTCCAGTAATACTACTTGTTCTGCTTCTTGTTGTAATGTTGTGATCCTATACTGTAGTCTTCGTACGTCACTCCTTACTTCTCAGCTCGTACTGAATGTAAACGTTACCGTCAGTTTGTGACTTGATAGTAGAACATTCGATTGTCTAGCGAACAAAATTCCAGTTTACAGAGGCTGATTCCATATCACATCTCCTCTACTGTAGTAAAGGAGCACTGTACTCAGAAAAACATCTCAGTATGCCACCTGAGAAAAAGCAAGTACCGTCAATCCCCTCCCTCCTTTATGCAAGTACATAAACACACAACATGACAAGTAAAGAAAATTAAGACTGGCCTAAGTAACTAACAAATACTGTATGTGCATTTACATGAATTTTATGCTATTTCCTAGACCTAAAAGCATGAGGTACATTTTTCTGAAGTTCATTTTGCATTGGTAATTCTTCTTTCTGTGCAACGGTTGAGGGAATCTGTGACAATGCATCCGTCTCACCTGCAAACGATTTGACTCCATTTGCATGGACTGTGGAAGCTCTAGGTGCCAATTGTAGTTTTACATTGACTCACAAAGTCATTTCGATAACTTGGTAATGGATTAGCTAGTAATACACACTGTCCTATTCTGTATTGTGGCAGCTTCCTTGTCCGTTGTCCAACACGTTCTCTAAAGCTTTTTGTTAGCACGTCTTACACTTTGCCAAATTCCTCTCAATTTCTTCGCAAAAGTTTTCATTGATTCGCCATGTGGACCCAGGTTAAGTTGAATTACATCAAAATGTGATGGCATATCTCGCCCATATCCTACCGTCTCTGGTGAGAGGCCAGTTCAAGTATAAACTTTTGAATTTATTATGTGCCCTGACGACAAAACTTAAATATTGGTCCCAGTCTGAATGCTGTGAATTTACATAATGGCTCAACGTTTTGGATAAAGTATGGTGAACGCGTTCCCTCCATCCATTAGCCTGTTGATGGATCGGGCTAGTACATAGCTTCTCAATTTTCCGTAGGTGAGATAACTGCGCTATTAGTTTGAATAAAAAATTAATACCCTTGGTCTTTAATAATGGTTTCTAGCTTGCGTAACTTGAGTAGACAGTTATTTACCATGGCCTGTGCTAGCGTATTAATGATCTGATCTGGGATGGCTAACACCACTAAAAATAGCGAAAAAAGATCGTAAGGACATATCTATTACCCATTTATGTTCTATTTAAATGTCCTAAAACATCCAATCCTAACATAGAAAACGGTTTGTCAGCTTTTGCTAGTCTCTGTAACTCAATTTTCTGATGACTCCAATCTGCTTTTTGTGCACATGGGATGCAGTTTCTTACATACTGCCCCATGTCACCCAGAGGCGCCTGAGTGTCGAACAGGAACGTATACCTCAGGAGGTCTTGTTGCTGGCTTCCGCGATAAAGTCCATTATTGGCAGTACAATTCAATGTGATATTCTTAGAAGACATTTAGTTTTTCCACAAGTGAATGGCAGGCGGCGAGTAGCATTAAATTCATCTGGTGAAGGCCATCATCTTGAGTAGGTCTTCGGCTAGTTTTACAGACTGTGCTGGAGCATCTAGGCCATAATCCACTATAGTATGGTAATCATGTAATCGAGTGCTATTACTGTGAATGCTATCGATCCTAATGATCATCTCGTGACAAGAGCTGGAGAGCTGGAGTATTTAAAAGGAGCTAGCATGAGTCTGTTACGCAAAGATCGGTTCGTAACAACCAAAGGTGTCCTCCTTATTCTGCTACATTCATGTAACAGGCTGTTAACAGACGTGTCGGTCCCTCACTGTGTGCTCGTATGAAATATGCCTTATGAGCTAATATGCTTCTCTAGCTTTCTTCTCTTCTCCATCCTCTTTTCCGCTGAAAGCTTATTCCTTACTCGGCAGACAGTGTCGTCGACTTGATCCACTTTTGACATAATAGCTCGGTTCCTCCTTCCGCCTCTGCCTCTGCATGACTAGCATTTTCCGAAGGCAATGTGAGTGAGTTTTAATAATTATTTTTCCTAATTTCTACCACTTGCTATTCTGTGTCATAACAATTATTCATTTCTCTTTCTGGTGCAAATTATGGGCGAGAGAAACTAAAAATGTACTATCACTATGACTGTTTGAGGTGGTCGTTTTTCGACTAGTGCATAAATCTGGGACACTTTTGAATGTAGTTGCTACAGGACATTGATTAGTTGCATATGAGCACTGATGTTTTTAATCCTGCTCACAGGTCAGAGCGATATTGGTGAGCCTTATTTAGAATGAAAGTATGAGGGGTGTTCAAAACAAACAGACAGCACCTACTTCTCCACTGTGTCTTTCAGTCCGTCGATCGAACTGAAACGCTTGCCTTTGAGGTGTTTTTTAGCGTAAGAAACACATGGAAGTCGCAGGGCGATACGTCCTGACTACAGGTAGCCTCCCACTCGAATGTGGCCATCACACTTTGTGTGACGTTGCAGAAGTGTGGAGGCGCGTTACTGAGGAACAGAATCACTCCTTCCACGAGCAGCCAAGGACGTTTGCTCTTGATGGACTTGCTCAGGCTACGGCTTGTCCCACAGTACACGGCAGTGTTAATGATTTTTCCGTTCTCGAGAAATTCGATGTGTATCGGACTTGGGACATCGAAAGAGACGGTGAGTGTCATATTGCCTGCTGAGGGCAGAACTTTGAATTTTTTAGGGGTAGGTGACGACGCATGCTTCCAGTGCGTGTGTGTTTCACTAGATTATCCAAAAGCGGCATATGAAATTTCAACCGGCTTGGTTGTTACGAGGTTGTGTACCTTCCATTTCAACACTGGCATATGTGTAGCAATCGATGGAATTTGTAAGTCCGCCGATAAACGATTCAGAAACGCGATATGTTGCGAACGCTGCGCGGCAAGGGACCGTTCGATTATACGAGCGATCGAACGCGAAGCGGTGCGGTGGGGTCTCTCTGTCCTATGTGTGCAACGCAGGAGTGTTACTCTGCCGTCCGCACGTCCCCCCAGTCAGAACACTACATTCAGTTTCGACGGATAAAACATATTTTAACGGAAAACTCATATCATAAGTACACATAAAAAGAACTAAACAAATGTTGTAGTCGACAAAGCAGACAACATCGTTAACAAAGCGTATACCCGAGAAAACAGAAACAGTTTTAATGAACGCAATGTTTTTGGGGTAGTTGGTAATTTCCTAACTGGTTCCATGCATTATTACTCCGAAACTTTCTTTTCGATACGGGTTATTTCTTGTCACTAATACAAACTGTAGGTCTGTTATGGTGAACGTGGGTTCTTATGCCTAAGAAAACGACACAGGTGTTTTTGATGAATACTCCTTGCGATCTGCAATGTAAATTCAATGACTAAAAATATCTAAAGGAGAATTGTTGCTAGGCTCCAGTATCAAGTTACCATACGCTTTCTTAAGTGATGTAACGTTTCTTCTAAAGAAATATTTAAGGAGCTATTTTTCAGAAAGAACAACGACTGTACGTGGCGGTGAAGATACACTGATGTCCAAAATTAAAACAACAAACAGCTATTTCCCCGTCGTGTGTCTAATTCAAAATATAATCATATAAACTATCGTCAGATGTCTGTACGATCGTGTCCTGCACGGAAGGTGACATTCCGGTCAACAATCAACCACGCCGAAGATGATGTCAGGGCTTCTATCATACGAGGTTGTGTTTGCCGGGTAGTCTCACATCGACAATGTGTACACAGTTAAAGAAAGTGCAGTATAACACAGATAAGACGCCTACGAGACTCTCTGCGGTGGAGGGCCATATAAGGAATGGGAGCAGGACCGTCGCAAACTTATATGGCCCGATGTCTCAGTGTGAATCGTTCTGTTGTTTCTCGGATGTGGCGACAGTTTATAGAGACTGAAACTGTATCTCGAAGATCACGACAAGTACGACCACGTGTGGCATCAAAAAGAGGCGACCGTTATTGGGCTATAAGGGCACGACGATAGCACCCCTGTAATGCACAGCAACTGGCATCTAACCTCGCAGCATCCACTGGACGTGTTGTGTCGAAGCAGACTTTGTGCATAAGGCTTCGGTACATCGGCCTTTTTTGTTGGAGGCGTTCTGCATGTGTACCTCTGCGCGTCTCCGCAGAAGGGAACGTCTAGAGTGGAGCCGTCGACATGCCACCCGGACGGTCTAACAGTGGAAGATGAGTCCCGATTTGGTCTAGAGAGTGATTCTCGACGGATTCACATCTGGAAGAAACGTGGAACAAGATTTAAAGATCCAAAAACATTGAGGAAAGAGACCGATATCGAGTAGGATCACTAATGGTATGGGGAGGGATTATGTTGACCACTCTAAAACCTCTTCATGAAATTGTGCGGGTGAACCGGCAAGGTTTATCTGCTGTTAGCTATCGTGACAAGATCTTGGGAACTTACGTGCGCTTCTTGCGAGGGACTGTGGGCCCAGACTTCGTGATGATGGAAAATAATGCTCGATCTCATAGAGCATGGGTTACTGATGTTTTCTTTTAAACGGGAGATATTGTACACATGGCGTAGTCTGGTCACTCTCCCGATTTGATTTCCATGGAGCATGTCTGGGATGCACTAGGGAGACGGGTTGCTAGGCGGAGCATCCGTCAGCTACGCTCCAAGACTTGAGAGCAATTCTGCAGGAAGAATGGGTATTTTTGCCGAAACATGAGCTTCCTGATGTCATTCATAGCATACCCTGTTGTTGTCAGGTCTGTATTGCTGCCAGACGTGGTCACACCCAGTACTAAGCACATTAACCAGTTGTCGGAATGTGTGTGCAAATTCATTAAGTTGGGAAAACCGAAGAACATTTTTGTCTAGCGTTATGCATGTTGCAATTGTTCACAGGCTGCATTCTTTGCATTGTTGTGGAAAAATAAACATAACCTGCAAAACTTCCGTATAGGCAGTGTATTATCAGACGTCCCTGCTGTGATGACCCCATGATGGGCTGATCCTGGTGATGTAAGTCCCTGATTCCGTCTGCTGACAATTGCGAGAAGCCGATGTGTGGAGGCAGGACGATGGCCAGGCAAGGCGCTTGGTCGTGAGGCACAGGCTCGCGTGTAGTCCCTGTGGTTCACTCGCGGAAGAGCCGACCGCGGAAGCGGTGACTCTGCTGACATTGATGAGCTGATAGCGCATTGGCTGACGGACAGCGTTCTAGTTTCGTTGCTGGGCTTTCTGGCCTGCCGGATTCCGAGTCGGTGCGATTCCAGTGGCATATTACAACAAAAAGAGCAAATTATACCGTATCTGTAGAGAAATTAAGCTCAATACAGACAACTGTCGACAACCAACGAACAAAACTAAAGGCGTCGTCAAAGAAAATAAAAAGCGATTGACGCAAAGAATCGTTCTAATTTATCTTCTATCCTTACAACGAATCATGATCACCCATCCCAAATTTGACGAGACTACGCTCTTGCTGAAGAATATACCAAAAAGTAACAAAATCATAATCAGCTATTCAACAACTGCCCAAAGGTTTCAAAATAAGTAGTCTGTATTCCAAAGCGTTCAGTTTGTCTAAAGACATTGAAATATCTCGAAAACTACAGATCAGATACAGTGTTTTGTTGAAATTTGTTCTACTCAGGCGGCCGGTTCTAGGCGCTTCAGTCTGGAACCGCGCGACCGCTACGGTCGTCGCTTCCCGCGCCCGGGTTCCCGGGTTCGATTCCCGGAGGGGTCAGGGATTTTCTCTGCCTCGTGATGACCGGGTGTTGTGTGATGTCCTTAGGTTAGTTAGGTTTAAGTAGTTCTAAGTTCTAGGGGACTGATGACCATAGATGTTAAGTTCCATAGTGCTCAGAGCCATTTTTTTTTCGCTACGGTCGCAGGTTCGAATCCTGCCTCGGGCATGGATGTATGTGATGTCCTTAGGTTAGTTAAGTTTAAGTCGTTCTAAGTTCTAGGCGACTAATGACCTCAGATGTTAAGTCTCATAGTGCTCAGAGCCATTTGAACCATTTTTTTTTCTGTTCTACTCAGAGGAGGATGTACAATGATACCAAACGCGACACTGGTCCACCCCGCCCATTGTGTGATGGATGGCGGGAGCTACTTTGAAATCTTACGTGGGAGTCCCAACTTTTTATTGCACATTAAGAGTCTATGGAAAAAGTTAGATAAGTTTTCTCTGAAATATTTTTTTTGTCTTACGACAGATGGTGCTGTAACTGGGAAAATAAAAATGGGTAGAAAATCGTGTGTGTCAAAGTGCAATACAATGACGCTTGAATTAGCCCCCCAGATCCACGTTGCGAGGGTAGGAAAAGCTTGGATTGAGTAATGACATGACCGTTACTCAGTGCTGAAACCATGTAATTTGTCGAACATCGCCAAGTATTATTACTAGTTCCTGGTCCAATAATTTCGATATTTGATTCCATTCAAAATGCCTTCAGTACAATGAGGACCAATGACGTCGGTCCCTATGATTCCACACCAAACGTTAACTGACCAAGGACGTTGATGTTCACTTTGTCGTAACCGGTGGGATTTCCTACACTCCAGTAATGACTGTATATGCCGATTAATTGTACCATGACTTGTGAATATATCAGCTAAGAAACTAGGGTTAGTTTGAATTTATTAAAGTGCCCATTCACGAAATACTACTTTAATACGAAAATCATCGCCATGAAGTTCTTGATGTAATGAAATGTGATTTGGATGGTACTAATAATGATGCAATATGTTGACATTACTACCTAGGGAAATTCCGGAATGACGTTGTAAGTGACGAGTGCATACCTGTGGGTTCTGGTGAACAGCTGTCATTTCATTATCTTCTCCTGTAACCATTTTCCTTTGTTTCCTTTTTCCGTTGTTTACGTTGCCTTCAGAAGTGATCGCATTGACTACTTCGTAAAACAACAGAAAAGAAAAAAAGATGGAAAGCGACCATTATCTGGAAAACGCTCAGCTTACAAGGCAATCAGCATCGTCAACATTACGCCTAGATTCACCATAAATCAGAATAATTTCAGTTTCTTCTTCTGGGATCGCAACATTCTTTGTCCACTTGCAGTTCCGTTCTAGAAATGAAGGGTAGATGTGCAGCCAGTAAAAACTACTCACGTAATGAAATGCTTTGAGTTCTACTTCTGAAAGAGAACTGGGCTCCGATCGCATTGCAATGCTTGTTCTCATACGTCGTAGGCCGCTCCGCGGACACAGTGGCATGTCGATCAGTTCCATTTTCGTTTCGTCGGAGGAATACAATGTTGGGAATGGGGTTTCCCGTTAAAAGTTACTAAATTATTGCCTATCTTACTCTCGCAAAGTGGAGTTGGGGGTTAATTCAGGTGTCTTTCGACAGCATTTTAAAACATACGATTTTCTACCCGTATTGGTTTTTACCGATCACGGAGCCATCTGTCGTGGAACGAAAAAAAATGTTTCAGACAAATTTTGCTATTTTTTTCGTAGAATCCAAATCTGCAATAAAAATGGGGATTCCCATTCAAGATTTCAAATTTGCCCCCCACCCGAACATGCACGCGTGGTGGGGTGGGTGTTCATGTTTGGTATCAGTTTCCCTCTTAGAGACAAACAATTGGAACTATAAATTGTTTGGATCCGATGTGTAATTTTCGAGGAGTGTATAAATTGAACACCTTGTATAAAAATCAGGAAGCTACTCACCAAAAATTTTCTCAGCCAAGAGCTATCGCCTATTTGTATAGGTATCACAGGAAAATCACTGGACCTCGGTTTACACCAGAAGGTACGAATCAGCCTAAACAGACTAAGAAAAATCCGTGGAAGATTTTTGGATCACAAGAATATCAGCGTGGTACCAACAGTGATCCGACTTCTTCACTGTTCCCCAGAGGCAATCAAATATATAAAGATTTCTACCGGTGACTCTCGTGGTTCTTGTTGTTCTGTTTCTTATTTTACCTTTTATACCTTCTTTTGTTTTTTAAATATTATTTGTACCTGTATTTGTATACAGGGCGGCAGGGTATGTTGGGCTTGGAAATAATTGTTAAGAAAAAAAATCGCTACGTAGCACGTTTTTCGAGTTAATTGGTACTGAAACTAGCCAAGAAGGATGTTGCGTACTCAAATCCAGGTGGCTCCGCCAGAGTTTGTATCGCCAAACCGAAAAAAAGAGCGATACGAATATTGTTCGTGGCACGGGAGTAAGGATCGAACCCAAGTCAAAAGTTGAACACTTTCGTACGCTACCATCTACGCTATGAGAACAACTGACTCTTACGATATCTCGCGGGCCACTTGAATTTTTGCGCGCAATGACCTGATTGGCTAATTTCAGTGTTATTAAACTCGGAAAAGGGCGCAACGTATCAAATTCTCCCTAAGCAGTTATTTCTCAGAACAACGCACCATGCAACGCCCTTACGAGCTTATCGGACTGCTCCTAACCACCCTGTACAATTACGTGTGGTTTGCTATGCCGAGCTCTACATAAATATATGTAATTAGTCAAGACGTGAGACAGCTGTGGTTAAAAAAAATAGGTACGACGACTTAAAGGTGATTTGGTGTTGGAATGGTGTTCTAAAACGGTAATTTGAAAGGCACCGTGAATGCAAAGGAATGTCAGAAGTTTTTTTGCTGTTAGTCGTTGAAGAAAATGTTAATACTAACCTTCTAAACTGCGGAAGCAAACCCTGCATTGCAGTTTGTATCGACCAAAGGCTACAACATGGTGATATCAGTCGCAAAATTATTTGGAAATTAAATTGGTCTGGTGGACATATATTCAACTCATCAACGCTCAAATAATCAGTCTAGCGTGGGATCACATTTCCACTTCATTTGACTGGAAAGGAGAACCACATTAACTAGTTCTCGTTGTACGCTGCTGGATATACGTGTATATCAGGACATCTATTAATAATTAAATTGGATTTACATTACGCGCCAAGAATGACATCTAAATGTTTAAACTATTTGTTTAGAATATGTATTGCAAAACGGAATGCACAGTTCGCTAAATGTCATTTTCAGACAAATAAATGAGACGAGGAAACACCAAGCACGTAAAAAGCTCCCGTATTCACGGCACTAAGCAAGGAAATTACTCCACATTAAACAAGTATGTCTGTGACCTGTGTTAGAATTATAGTATGGCCGCAGAAGCTGCAACTGCCCGATGTGCAGAGTGGCACTCTCTGATTGCCCTAATACCCATTCGCTGTAAAGACCTTTCTTACTTAAATCAGTTTTTATCACTTCCCTGTGCGCTAGGAAAATTTCTCTCTGGTTCATTACCTTCACTTGCAACAGCAGAAAACAAAAAAACAGAACAGAACAGAACAGAACTGGAAAAGGAAACGAACGAAAAGAAAACAAAATTAAAAAAGAGGAAATAAAACGAAACAGTGTGTATTGCTGTTCTGAGTACGGAATAATTTTCCCAAGTAATTGAGATGTTACACACACATTTTTGACTTCATTACACAGTTTTCAACCAACCACCTGTCACAGTAGCAACGTCTAGTGCGTATTTGTTGGCAGGACACTCCGCTCTGTGCACTCCTTAATCAAAATGCACTAAGTTGCAAAAGACTTTCTTCTGTTTCAGGTCAATCAGTGTAATTGTTTCTGTCATCTCCTTCACCAACATTCGTCGTGTCTGTATCAATTACAGAAGGGTGGATTTAACATACAGAAAAGTCAAAAACAACCTTCGGTGAAATTAAAAACAACACTTAGTACGCAGCAGGAATTCCAATGTTAAATGCAGAGAACAGAGCGGATAGGAGCAAAAACAGTACAGTGAAGGGCTGTACGATGGAGAAGTTACTATCTTATAAAGTGATAGAAAAAATGGGAATAGACATGGAAGATACATGGGATTCATTATTAGGGACAGAGTGTAATAAGGCTTTGGGAGACTGAAGATCACATAAGGCGGAAGGCGTGGACGACATTTCCTTCGAAATCTCTAAAATCATTGGGGGAAGTGTAAACCATTGCGCTATTGAAGTTGGTTTGTAGGATCTACATTTCTGGTGAAGTAAAATCACGCTTTTCGGAGAAATATTGCACATAACTTCCTGAGCATAGCAATCTTGGCGCCAAGATAGAACATCTCGGATGAAACAAAGAAGACATAAAAAGAAGATTGTAGTGATACATCAAATTCCTTGAATGAAAGGTCCTTAAATACATAAGTCAGAGAAAACATGTTCGTGACTGAGAGTGGTCGATAAGTGATGAGCACCCCACTGCTGGGAGCTGTTTCAAATCGTAGGTGCTGATACCAGAGCTAACGATACAGTGACTAGCAGTCATTGGGTAACAGTCAGACGATTCTACCTGCTGAGGTGGACATAGGTGTTCCATGGAGCGGGCGGTGCGGTAGAAAGAGTTACATGAAATCTAATAACGCAAAATGTCGAAGATAATAAATGTAATTGTTAATTGTCAAATTGAATATCAGATGTATTACGTAGGTACTACAGAGAGGCAGCGTGCGAGTTGCTAGTTATCCTCATTTATCGTCTGTTGAGTTATAATTTTGAAGATAACATAAGAAGGCGAATTGAATGTCACTTCTTAATTATACCATGGAGTGAATGAGAACGAGAAGATAATTTTCAGCACCTATGTCTACAGTCTGCGAGGAGGCGAAGTCTCAGCCAAGTTGGAGGAAGAAGACAAACGGATTCAGTGCACAGACTAACTGGGCCCTGATTAATAGTACATAATGGTGACCGAATATTCAATAAGCAACATTCATTGTAAATAATATGAGTGTTCAAGTGGTGACTTATTTAGGTGTTTGGTGCATGAGGTGAAGTATAACAGACCACCATGTAGCCCAAGCCAACCTAGAATACCTCAAGACTAGCACAGGCGAAGGGGATATCCCATGCCTGCAGGAGTCTACTAGTATCAAACATTGGCTTTAATCTGTAGAGAAAATGTCTGAGAATGAATGTTTGGAGAAGACCATTGTATGCTAACGCATACTGAAATATCACAAAAGAAGCTAATAGAGGAGTTTCAGAAGTGGCTGTATAGAAATATGTCGAAAATTAAGAAGAATTGTAAGATAAGAAATGAGTAACTTCTCTGCAGAAGAGGCGCGGAGGCAAGAAGATGGAACAGGATGATAGGACACGTGTTACAATATCAAGCATTAGCTTCCACGGTACTAGGAACATGTCTAGAGGGTGTAAACTACAGGAAAAGCCATAGGATGTGTTTTGATCAGGTGAAACTACTTTCGTCCGGCCACAATTGTGGGCTCTTCGAGTGCTCTGATAGACGATTCCTTCTTAAGTACAACAGATGAAATATTCATTCATTTTATTACATAAATGAATAAAAGATTTACTTGCCTTTGACACACATCCTTTCCTCAGGAGTACTGAATAATTTACAACAGTCATGGACTATCAAAGCATCATCTGATGTACTAATTAACAAACTGTTCTCTTGAGGCGCAGTGTTCAACATGACAAAAGTATGTGTCCGTCTAAAACTTTAACTCCTCGTTGCTTCTAGACCGAGGTCTCGAACTGAGACGGAATTCTTGCCAGGTCGACACCATATTGACCTCAGCGTGAGGGCGCTGCTGTGCTGCAAGGAGAAGCGCCGTCTTCAGGAGCATCCCACATACGCCGTTGCGGATTACAGCGAGGCCTCGCTAATGTCTGTGGTATCAATATGCTTTGCCGACTTTGAGGCGTCAAAACTATTTCTGTATGATACCATAGTATGGACCACATCCAATAAATAATCTGGGACGATGGATTCAAGTGCTGCTCTGGTAAAGGAGAGGACATCGTAGCTGTCCGCGTCAGTCCATTCAGAAAGCCCTGCTCCATCCCAAATGAAATGAGACGAATACAGCTCCAAGAAAGTGAAGTTATTAATTCTACTGTCACTCTCAAAGACTGGTATTGCAATTGTTCTGCTATTATTCACATTTTTTGTGCTCCGACTGACTGGAAAATGGCCCAAGTCACACCAATACCCAAAAAGGGAAGTAGGAGTAATCCGCTGAATTACAGGCCTATATCACTAACGTCGATTTGCAATAGGGTTTTAGAACATATACTGTATTCGAAGATTATGAAGTACCTCGAAGAAAACGATTTATTGACATATAGTCAGCACGGATTCAGAACATATCGTTCTTGTGAAACACAACTAGCTCTATATACTCATGAAGTAATAAGTGCTATCGACAGGGGATGTCAATTTGATTCCATGTTTCCAGAAGGCTTTCAACACCGTGCCTCACAAGCGTCTTCTAATCAAAATGCGCGCCTACGGAGTATCGCCTCAGTTGTGCGACTGGATTCATGATTTCCTGTCAGAAAGGTCACAGTTCGTAGTAATAGACGGAAAGTCATCGAGTAAAACAGAAGTAATATCCGGCGTTCCCCAAGGAAGTGTTACAGGCCCTCTATTGTTCCTGACTCTTATTAACGACATAGGAGACAATCTGAGAAGCCGTCATAGATTGTTTGCAGGTGATGCTGTCATTTACCGTCTTGTAAAGTCATCAGATGATCAAAAGGACTTGCAAAATGATTTACATAAGGTATCTGTATGGTGCAAAAAGTGGCAATTGACCCTGAATAAAGAAAAGTGAGAAGTTATTCACACGAGTACTCAAAGAAATGAGCTAAATTTCGATTACGCGATACGTCACACAAATCTGAGGGCTGTATATTCAACTAAATACTTCGGGATTACAATTACAAATAACCTAAATTGGAACGATCACGTAGATAATATTGTGGGTAAAGCAAACCAAAGACTGGGATTCATTGGCAGAACACTTAGATGGTGCAACAGGTCTACCAAAGAGACTGCTTACAATACTCTTGTCCGCCCTATTCTGGAGTACTGCTGTGCGGTGTGGGATCCGTATCAGGTGGGACTGACGGGTGACATCGAAAAAGTACAAAGAAGGGCAGCTCGTTTGGTATTATCACTAAATACGGGAGACAGTGTCACAGGCATAATACGTGAATTGGAGTGGCAATCATTAAAACAAAGGCGTTTCTCGTTGCGACGGTATCTTCTCATGAAATTTCAATCGCCGCTTTTCTCCTCCGATTCCGAAAACATTCTGTTGGCACCCACCTACATAGGGAGAAATGATCATCACGATAAAATAAGAGAAATCAGGGCGTTTTTCTCGCGTGCCGTTCGAGAGTGGAACGGCAGAGAGACAGCATGACCCTCTGCCAGGCACTTTATTGTGAATAACAGAGTAATCACGTATATGTAGATGTATATGTAGACAGGAGCTTTTTTCAGCTTCTTATTGCCTTTTTTTTTCGTTACGACGGCTAAATTCTGATCCCAACTAACGTCGAAAATAGCTTTTCGTACATTAAAAGATATTCAGAAGCCGACAGTGAACTGAAAATCGTTCAGCGTGTTTATTTGTATCCAACCAGAACGTCCCATTCATTACACTGCCGCAGGCACATTCGATAGGAGTGAAGTACTCAGGAAGCTCAGAGAAGTCGGTTTGTGCCGCTACATAGTAGGAGGTGCCGCAATAATTTCATGGAAGATTTGAAGAAATAGCAAGTCTTTGGTAGCAATATTTATGTCCATGGGCTCACTAGACGTGTAGAAGTGAGCTGATGCTGACAAAAGACGTCGCTGGAAAGAAATGTCACTGGGGATCTAATGTTTAGAGGCATTTTTTGCGTTGAACAGCACGAAAAGGAAAGGTGCCTAATTTCATAGCTGTAGACAATGTAATTCGAGTTGCGTGACCATGGACACGAGGTGACCGTCGAATTCAAAACCCATAAAAGCTGAAGTTTCATAGTACTACACTAGAAAACAGATCGACACTTTGCTATTATACTTGCGGTTGCACTAGAAAACTGGCAGATACTTCCGTGCTATACCTGTGGTTCGACTATTGGATTTAGAATCCTGTGATGGCATTTCAGTAGAAAACCTCTGCATTAACACATCGTTTTGAAACTTACTTGAAGACTTCGGTCGTGAGGAAGCTAGCTGTAAGAACGAGATGTTTCCAGGTCTTGCTCAAGCAATCTGCCGCCAACAAAAAACCGGACCCTCCTGGTGCAATTTCTCAAGTGCTGCCCGGAATCCGCACCTTCAAAACCACTGAGTAATAAAACGCGCTAGTGCACACTGCCAGCAAGAGCTCTGTTTTTGTCTCAAAGCTATAGAGAACTTACAACCAGACAAAGTGAATACGAGTACATGAAATACAAGGAGCGAAAACTACGTTGAGTTTTAGTTAATTACTATAAAGATTCAGAATCTGCAGATACTGCTGAAGCAGCACGTCTATGGTTTTACTGTTGTGAAGCTGGTAAAAGTATAAAAATTTAGTCAGTTAAGAGATCCATATGAAGACAGCTAAAACCCATCGACATTCCATTATTGCAGCTGCTGGACTTACTCATTTTTGTTTGTTTAATTGCAAATGACACACTCACACACACACACACACACACACACACACACACACACACACACACGCACACTCAGACAGACACAGACACAGACACACACACACACACACACACACACACACACACACACACACACACACACCGCAGTTCCAAGCAGGCCAATGCACGAACACTAACAGCCAATGCACCAATACAAAAATTACTGTCTTTTATGATAGGAATTATCACCATAACACTACTCAAAACAAGGATAACTTTTCCTCTTTTCCGAAGTGCCATTACCATATAGAAATTTGAAATCAGGCTCGAAGGTGCCTATACCTTTCTCCGAAATGGTGTAAAAGCAAAGCGCCCTGCGACACATACGAAAGAAAGGCCAGACCTCAGAAGTTCATTTGAGGGGAAGATGGATTCTTGATGTCACATTGGCATCAAATTTCAACATAATTCTGTCCAACACCACCGTGGACCTGTTACAGGATGAGAACGCCGTCACACCTACTCTTACTCACATTTGATCCCTTCTTTTGACGTCTCTGCGATGAAGGTCAGAGCCGCATATCCCAGCGGTTTTCTTATGGGTGGCAGAAGGATTCTTTTAGAACACATCGTCGTACAGAACTGACACGAAACGGCTTCAGAGGATGGCACAACCTCCGTCAGTGAAATTACCCTTTCCTTGGGAAGTTTATTTCCACACGTTTCACCATCGAAAACGAGAGTTGGTGTTGTTATGAGCAACGTGAGATAGATCTTAACAAACTTTGGCAATGCTGACGACCTCCGTATCCTTCTGTAACACCACTGTAGGCCAGGAACACCTCTGAACGAGGTCGCACCACTTTGGAGTGCAGTACGACAGTAGTTTTGCTCTGGTTTACAGGGTGGAACAACTATGGACCGTGTCCTAGGAATCTTTCGCGACGGCATACATGAATAAAACGTTCTCTGTTTTCCAGTGGTGTCAATTCGAATAAAATCCTCGAGCTTTCGATGGCCATCCCCGCCATCGTCGTCAGGATTTCAGTGACTTCCGGGGCTGTTACGGTCTCTCGCTTATATAAGCATCATGACATCATCAGCAGCCAATCAGATCGACCCAATGTGGCGCGCGCACGCGTAAGTCGACCCGGGCAGCTAGCGGAGCTATTGTCCGCGGCAACACCGATGACGTCAGGTGGCGCGAGGGGCAGACGCCACGTTTGAAACTGCCGCTCCCGCGTCGCGCATCTGTCTCTGCCTTCTTTAGATGTCCCACGCCCGGTCCCATGCCCTGCTGAGTGTGTATCCCTTGTCTCTGTTGAAATTGTTGTTGCTAAGCGAATCTCGACCGCTTCGTTTATAACGGAGTCCCAATATGTAGACGCATGAGCCAACACTTTTGTATTTTCGAACTGTATTTTATGTCCGTTTCCTAGGCAATGCTCCGCTATGGCCGACTTGTCAAGCTCCCTTTGTTTTATATGGCGCTTTTGCGCAGTACAACGCTCCGCAACCGTGCGAATTGTCTGTCCAATGTACATGCTCCCACATTCACAGGGTACACCATACACACCGGACACTCGGAGAGCAATGTTGTCTACAGGGCGCAACATATCTCGTATCCTGGGGGCGGGCCGGAACACTGGTCTTAGCCCATATTTCTGCAGCAGACGTTCTATTGGGACAGCGGATACGACTGACAAGGTACGAGCTTGATCATAATGCCAGGAACCTACTTAAGTGTCATCTGTCTTTGTCATCAACATTGTCACCATTCGACTGGGAGTTGGTGGATGTAGCCACGGCAGCGCAACAACATGCAAGTTTATCCAAGGCAACGTCGAAGCAATGTGCCAAGTTCGAACGACTGGATCACGGAAGAACTGTTGTGAACCCCGATAAGGCCCATAGAACGGTTGTTAATCTTTCCAACCGAGGATTGGACGACGGTTCTATATCAGCGCTGAGTAAAGGCCTCAACTTTTCTCCAGCTCCACGACGTCTGCAAGTATTGGATATAATTTGTGGAATAGAGCAGTGCATTAGGAATCTTTTGCACGATGCAGCTGAGGACGCCAGGCTAACTACCAGCCATATCCTGGTGAAAGTTAAGCCAGAAAAATCTAATATCAGCCACGAGGAACGACGTTTCTTACGATTATTAGGTGAGAATGAAGACTCGGTTGTTTTGCCAGCCGACAAAGGGAATGCCACCGTGGCTATGAACTCTTCAGACTACCACCTGAAGATGCTGCATTTATTAGAAGAACCCACGTGCCGCAAGCTTAGTCGTGATCACACACAGGCCATTGTCAGAAAGACATAGAAATTATTGAAGGATTCTGGCTTACCAGATGAAGTGGTGAAGAAATTAACGCCTCGTGCCGCCAGACCTCCCAGGCTTTATGGATTACCAAAGATACACAAGGAAAGTGTTCCCCTGAGCTCATTGTTAGTGCAATCAGTTCGCCTACCCACAGACTTGCTACACGTCTGGCAGGATTATTAGCACCAAAATTGGGACATTGCGAACACCATGTTGTCAAGTCGCAGAAATTTGTTGAAACACTCAAGAGAATGAAGATAGGCCCAAACGACCTAATGGTTAGCTTGGATGTTGTGTCACTTTTTACGAGGGTGCCAATACAAGATGCGCTGGATCTTTTGGCCCAACATTTTCCATCTGGAATCATTGAATTGTTCCGTCACGTCCTAACGACAACGTACTTTTTGTACTGCGATGAATATTATGAGGTGGCTGACGGCACAGCCATGGGATCACCACTGTCTCCAGCAGTCGCAAATTGCTTCATGGAGCACTTAGAGGAAGAGGCTCTGCAGACTGCGACATTACGGCCATCTTGCTTTCTACGATACGTTGATGACACCTTCCTGATATGGCCTCATGGTGAAGATACACTACAGCAGTTCATAGATCATATGAATGGTGTCCATCTCAACATTAAATTTGCTGTCGAGATGAAGAAGCACGGCAAGCTACCATTCTTGGATGTTTTGGCTGAGCGGAAGGCAGGAGGCCAGCTTGGTCATTCAGTGTACCGGAAACCAACACACACTGATCGGTACTTGAACGCCAATAGTTTCCACCATCCTGTACACAAGAAAGCTGTCCTGAACACGTTGGTTCATAAGGCCAAGTTTATCTCTGATGACGACCACCTATAGTCTGAATTGCAGAACTTAAAACGTGTTTTCAGGGAAAATGGATACAGCAAAAGAGACATCGCAAACGTTTCCAAGGGCCGCCGACGAAAGACACCTGGTGAATCAGAAGAAGAAGCCAAACGGACTGTACTCATGCCATACAGTGGAGCAACTAGCAGTAAGTTAGGAGGTCTGCTTCAGAGACATGGGCTAAAACCAGTGTTCCGACCCGCCCCCGAGATACGAGATATGTTGCGCCCTGTTAAGGACGATATTGCTCTCCGAGTGTCCGGTGTGTATGGTGTACCATGTGAATGTGGGAGCATGTACATTGGACAGACAATTCGCACGGTTGCGGAGCGTTGTACTGCGCACAAGCGCCATATATAACAAAGGGAGCTTGACAAGTCGGCCATAGCGGAGCATTGCCTAGGAAACAGACATAAAATACAGTTCGAAAATACAGAAGTGTTGGCTCATGCGTCTACATATTGGGACTCCGCTATAAAGGAAGCTGCCGAGGTTCGCTTAAACAACAATAATTTCAACAGAGACAAGGGATACACACTCAGCAGGGCATGGAGACGGACGTTGGACATCGAAAGAAAGCAGAGACAGATGCGCGACGCGGGAGCGGCAGTTTCAGACGTGACGCCTGCCTCTGGCGCCACCTGACGTCACCGGTGCTGCCACGGACAGTAGCTCCGCTAGCTGCCCGGGTCGACTTACGCGCGTGCGCCACATTGGATCGATCTGATTGGCTGCTGATGATGTCATCACGCGTATATAAGGGAGAGACCGTAACAGCCCCGGCAGTCAGTGAACTCCTGACGACGATGGCGGAGATAGCCATCGAAATCTCGAGCATTTTATTCGAATTGACGCGGCTGGAAAACCGAGAACATTTTATTCAACTATGGACCGTTCGATACCATTCGACGAAATCTGAACGCCATTCGAAGCAGCAAACGGTGTTTGCACTTTCTCAACCCACCCTACTTCACGCCCCACCTGATGCGGCATCACGGAGTGGCACAACATTGACACAAACCTGAATGAAACAGCAAAGTGTTCATATAAGACCCCCAGTTTCGTAAACATACTTGGTGCTACTCCCCCCTCCCTCTTCCTCCTTAACTGAACACTTTGAAAATGAACCTACACAGAGGTTAACTCTGACGAGAGTCCCTGTCACCTGCAGGCAGCCTACGCTGCTGTTGTTACGCCTTATATTAGATATGCACAATCTAAGGGGTGTAAGGGAATTGCCCGTCAACAAGGGCCTCTCTACAGGTACATTTTTGAAGACTCAACAAAGCTGGGCGGGAGATAGCGAGGTTCTTGCCGAACTGGGTGTCTTAGAGCGAAACTTTTCCATTTCATTCAAGCATGTGTCAATGTCGCAAACTTCCGTCACCACCCCATAGTTGAACGTGAAACAGGAGGGCTGAAAAAGCATCAACACCCTTTGCTGCTTTAGATCGCATTCAGATTCCGTCGAATGGTATTGGACGGTCCGTACTGATTTCACGCAGTGTACCATAGCAAAAACTGTCCTCGCTTTCCACTCCAGTGAGGTGCAATCTTAATCAGTGGAGTCGCTGGCACATGAAGATCTTAGAGAATGACTGAATCGTCCGGGAGTGTCAGCAGCGTGAAAGTCTGTCAAAACATTGTCTTGTTGCTCATCACACTGCACACTGTTGTTTTAGACACTGCAATGTGTGGCAGTAAACGCCCCGGCTAATGGGGTTTTTTCGTTGACGACTTTTCCTGATGATTTGGAGCATCGGTGTGTCTGAAAAGTTCACCTCGGCCACCCATGCAGGAGGTATGTTCAAAAAATTCCAGAACATTCGTAATTTCGCGTCAATGGTGTGTCGGAGCGAAATGCCGTTGGCATCCCTGCACACAGATTATTTAACGTGTAGCTGCCGGAAGTTTCATTGTAGTTTGTCTGTTAGTTATTTTGCACTACTGCATTGAGTTGCGTCACACAGTTCGCGAATTTCGAGATGGCAGAGCTAGATGCGGAACGCGTCTGCATCAAATTTTGCGAGTAAGTCAAGTAAACCTTTAGCCGGCCATTGTGGACGAGTGGTTCTAGGCGCTTCAGTCCGGAACCGCGCTGCTCCTACGGTCGCAGGTTCGAATTGTGCTTCGGGCGTGTGTGATGTCCTTAGGTTAGTTAGGTTTAAGTAGTTCTAAGTTTATTGGACTGATGACCTCAGATGTTAAGTCCCATAGTGCTTAGAGCCATTTGAACCATTCAAGAAAACCCTTACAGAGACGAACCAGATGATGCAGGAAGCCTACGGTGACGAGTACTTAAGACGTACTTGTGTTACCAATGGCTCAAACGGTTTAAAAATGGCCAGAAGGATCTTAAAGATGACCCTCGTTCAGGACGCCCATCGACGTCTACCTCCGACCCTCATGCCGGGAACGTTAAAGAAATTGTGCGTGCCAATCGAAGACTAACTGTCCGAGAGATTGCAGAAAAACGTAAAATTTATTTTGGATCATCTCATGGAATCATGACACAGCATCTTCAAATGCATCGCGCTACCCCCGAATTCGTCCCACGGCTCGTGAGTCAATACCAGAAAGACGTTCACCACGCAATCTGTGAAGAGCTTTTGGATCGTGCAAATGAGAACAAAGTGTTCCTCAAGACACAGTGAAGAGGCGTGGATCTACGGTTACGCTGTTGAGACCAAGGTTCAGTCTTCAGAATGGGTCGGGAAAGATTCACCAAGACCAAAAATGCTGGTCGGGTCTGGACAAATGTCAAACCCATGCTGATAGTTTTCTTTGACTTTGAAGGATTAGGTCACCACGAATTTGTGCCACAAGTACGAACTGTTAACCGAGACGTGTTGCGACGCTTGCAAAAAAATGTGAGACGGAAATGGCCCGAAATATGGCGAGACAATTCATGGCTCTTGCATCACGATAACGCACCCCAACATTTGTCCCTGTTTGTGTTTAACTATCGGATAAAAAAGAAATCACTCTGTGCCTCATCCTCCGAGCTCTCCTGATCTGTCCGCAGCTCGTGGTCGTGCGGTAGCGTTCTCGCTTCCCACGCCCGGGTTCCCGGGTTCGATTCCCGGCGGGGTCGGGGATTTTCTGTGCCTTGTGATGACTGGGTGTTGTGTGATGTCCTTAGGTTAGTTAGATTTAAATACTTCTAACTTCTAGGGGACTGAAACTTCCTGGCAGATTAAAACTGTGTGCCCGACCGTGACTCGAACTCGGGACCTGTGAGACCGGGCGTGAGTCGTGCTTCGGTAGCTCAGATGGTAGAGCACTTGCCCGCGAAAGGCAAAGGTCCCGAGTTCGAGTCTCGGTCGGGCACACAGTTTTAATCTGCCAGGAAGTTTTATATCAGCGCACACTCCGCTGCAGAGTGAAAATATCATTCTGGAAACATCCCCCAGGCTGTGGCTAAGCCATGTCTCCGCTGTATCCTTTCTTTCAGGAGTGCTAGTTCTGCAAGGTTCGCAGGAGAGCTTCTGTAAAGTTTGGAAGGTAGGAGACGAGATACTGGCAGAAGTGAAGCTGTGAGACCGGGCGTGAGTCGTGCTTCGGTAGCTCAGATGGTAGAGCACTTGCCTGCGAATGGCAAGGTCCCGAGGTCGAGTCTCGGTCGGGCACACACTTTTAATCTGCCAGGAAGTTTCATATCAGCGCACACTCTGCTGCAGAGTGAAAATATCATTCTAGGGGACTGATGACCATAGATGTTAAGTCCCGTAGTGCTCAGAGCCATTTGAACCATTTTTTTCTCCTGATCTGGCACCTGTGGACTTTTTTTTTCCAAAGTTGAATATCTCGTTGAAAGGACGAAGATTTGCAACGCTAGACCAGATAAAAGAAAATTCGCAGAGGGCGCTTCGCACGATCCAGCAAGAGCCGTACCAAGACTGCTTCAGGACTTGGAAACGGCGGTGGGAGCGGTGAATCAATTGTGGAGGAGACTATTTCGAAGAGGAACATGCAGAATAAGTAAAATGTAAGAATAGAAAAATTTTCTATGAAAGGTTCCTGTTTTTTTTTTTTTTATTTTTTTAACAGATCTCGTATAAACCTAGTTATTTGAATGCTGGGTGTTGCGGTTCTGATCTCCTTCGCAGAGACGTCAAGAGAGGGGGTGTACTATTAGTAAGAAGGGGTGGAACGATCTTTCTATCGTATCATGTGGCACTGAGCAGAAGTGTGGTTATATTTGGTGTCAATGCGACTTCATTAACCCTGCCTTACGCCGCACATGAACTTCGGCCCTTTTATCGTATGCCTCGTCTCCTTCCTGTTTTACGCGTCAGAGTCAGGCACGCTCTTGCACAAGTACAGAGGAGGGCCTCGGGCACACTTGAGCTAGCTTACAAACTTTTACGTCCCAATGAGAGGCAATCAGGTCGTTTCGAAAATGTTATCTTTTCGGTTGCGCAGTGTAAATTTTGTTGGTTGTTTGCTCTGTGAAATGAAGCTGCAGTTGGTTTTCTACATATCTTTGGTTTGGTGAGAAAATTTCTGTACATTAACTCATGTTGCTCTAATTTCACACCATACTCCAGTTTGCATAAATTTGCAGAGTCCCTTTATACATATTATAAAGATTAACGTAGCCATGATTCATCAGGAGAAAAACAAAACAAAAAAAACATTTCACTATAAATCTCTCCATCACACACAGACTGCTGTAGATGCTTGCATTACTGACTTCGAGCAACCGTTCGACCGTCAATGCACTATTGGAACTTTGTGTGGTTTCAGTTTGTGTTTGTAAACAACTCTATGTGCAGAAAATACTGACACAAAAGTCTGAAATACTAAATGGCACATCTATTTTCTCAGACTTTCTTACTTTCTCTATTTTAACACGTCAAGTTGAGCTAAAACCGATAGACTAGTTCCTGCAGTTCCAGGACGTGCTGGTCGGAGGTTGCCTCCGCATGCTGGGTTCCCGAGCAACACCGCCATACATGGAAGCACTGTTAAAAGAAATTATTGAGGACGATATTGTTGTCGGTTCTGCAGCCTGATCCTTCTGTCATCTTGAGATAATATTGCAGTGTTTCTTCTGGACGCCATCTTCAGATGAGAACGCCATTTGCTAATATCACGAAAACTGACCGTTTCAAATGCCGCGGAAGACCAACAGCTCGTCCACTAGAAGTCGTCACTCCTGCTCCGTAATGCAAGGGAAGATACAACACCACAGTGGTGAAAGCTGGCGAAAGAACAGAATTCAAACTTTACCTAAAGAGCAATTGTTGTTTCTATTTATAATCTGTCTTCCAGTCTAATTTCCCTTGATTCCTTTAAGTAGTAGTCCCAATATCGAGACACAGGAGCAGCTATTTGTTTATCATCATGCTTCATTCTGTGTCCCTCAGTTAGATAGTGCTCTATCACTGAAGATTACTCATATTGTAGCAGTGCTGTGTGGCAACTGCTATTAACACAGGTGCGTGATGTGAATTCTTTAGCCATTATAAGGTTTCCCACAATGGCAAGGGAGTAGGTAAACAACGGGCTTCTTCAGCTCTAGGTAATCTTTTACGAAGGAATGTAACACTCAAATCTTGACCGGTGGATGAAATACATGAAGTGGCGCACGCAGGGCTCGGTGCAGAAAAACTTATACTCAGATACGACTGTTAACAATACATTTATTAGTAACAACATAGATTCGGTCTTCTCCTCTTGGATGATTAATTAATAAGAACACAAAGCAGTTCAGCAGTGAAAGTAACTGCCTCAGTTTAACATTTCTGGTAGGATAAGCGAAGGCTAGACAGTTCGTCTAGAATATCTAGTTCACTGACTGATGAAGTCTCTGTTTTAAGGATGACAAGGTGAGGCGACAGTCTCTGAGCACAATTATAGTCACAGGAATCTGTCAGTGCCCAGGAGGCTGAGTGATGAGGGACCAAATCTCTGGGTACCACGAATGAAGAGTGCTTGTGGCTCCACATAGCTCCAGGCGAGGTGAGCGTCCTCAGTCCAGGTGGTACCGTCCAGAATTATCCTTGTAACACCAAAAATGCAAATAAAATACCTTCTGCCGTTTAAAATCCGTTGATAATTTGTTCTGTTCAGCCAGTTCTGAATCTGTAAGCTTTATTACAGAAACTTTATTTAATATGTAATGAGTATAATAGTGTACTTATTTCTGACTGTGTATAATTCATTGCACTTACAATGTAAATATTATAAATTACTGGGCAATAGTGAATGGAATTTTATTTAAATGTATGGATACCAAGAACGAAATGGCAGTAGCTGCGCCGTTGTTTATCTTTGCTTATGGAGAGCCTCTGTCGCGTTACGAGCAGAGAGGAAGTAGAGCAGCCTGGTTCATGAAACAGTGCGGAAGTGTTTGCTGGGGGCTCCCGCAGACGCTTTGTGCAACTATGGTAGCGAGAATAGAGACGCATCTGATCCGTTAACCGCGAGTATTGAGAGCACGGTAGGAGTGGACAGGCGGAGGAAGCTGATACTATGATTATTCCCTGTTCCATAATTATCCGTGTCTCTGGAGACGACTCGGGTTTCTCCACCAGCAGCAGCAGAAATAGTGGCAGATCAGCATTCTTATCGGCTACATTCTTCGTCGTCCGTACAGCTCCAATATCGTAAGGCTGTTAACTAATATTGTACAGTTACTAACCAGTGGCATTTGTTTCACATACTTCAGTAATTTTCTTCAACAGTAACATGCAATAGTTAAGACAAGCAGGACACCTGTTTTCTCATTGTCCGCAGAGATTATTACCTAGCACTGTCCTTTTCCTTTCCATGCAAACACCGAGTGTCGTAAAAATATGAAAATTGATTAAGTATTTATTGCCAGTTTTGATTGTTTCCTAATGACCAGTTTTAGTGTAAATTTCGCTGCGTCAGAGGCTTACCTACGAGTAATTTGTAATTTTGAGTATCAATTTCATTCACTTACAGTAACGTAAAATTTCATTGACAAAACTAATAACTAAACACAGAGCACAAATTAAGAGTGCACAATTTCATTTATTCTGTATTTGACTTAGCGAGTGACTTCTGCTGGCTTGGTACGTACCTTACTGTTGAGAGTAAATCAGTTGCTCATTTGCTTAAAGTAAATTCAATTCAATCTTTCAGTAATTAAAAGTAAGTTGTTGACCTTTTTCCAAATGTTGCGTTACGTTATGCTGAGGTTACAGAAATCCATTTTTTACGAAACAAAGTTTTAGCTATAGTCAGTCATTTGTTTAACCAGAAACTTCATTTAACTTTCAAAATTTATTGTTTTATATTACGAAACTGCAAACTCAGTGCTTTCTGATTCTTTAATCTTCTCGATGAAATGTTGTGTTGTGAAAAGGGGTGATAACCTTCTGTTGCCACTCCAGTGATCATTTGTATCGTTTTCTTTACCATTATCTTGCTTAGGATTTTGGATGTTCATTGCCTTAGTGGTCTGGAGACCGTTTAATTATTCTTTTTTTGCTAATCAGCACTTGAAACCTACGTCCGCAATTATTTGCTGGATTTATTCGAGTATCTGTCATACTCTATAATTTCTTCACTCTACAGTTCCCTCCATCACCATAGAAGTCATTCCCTGACGTCGTAACAAGTGTCCTGTAATCCTGTCCCTTCTCCTTTTCACTATTTTCCGCATACTCTTTTCCTCTCCGATTTCTCATTCCTTTTCTTCTCAGTCCGCCTGCTTTTCAACATCCGTCTGCAGCACCACATCTCAGGTGCTTCGATTCTCTTCTGTTACGGTTTTCCCACAGTCCATGTTTGACTACCATAGAATGCTCTGCTCCATACGTACATTCTCAAAATTTCTTTCTCAAACTATGGGCTATTTTTGACACTAGTAGATTTCTCTTGGCCAGGAGTGCCCTTTATACCAGTGCTCGTCTCCTTTTGATGGCCTCCTTGCTTCGTCCGTCACTGACTATTTTGCTGCCTAGGTAGCAGAATTCCTCAACTTCATTTACTTAATCCTGATGTTAAGTTTCTCATTTCTCATTTCTGCTACTTCTCCTTACTTTTACTTTCTTCGATTTATTCTCAATCCATTTTCTGTACTCATTACACTATTCTTTCCGTTCAGCAGATCCTGTAATTCTTCTTCACTTCACTCAGGATAGCAATGTCATCAGCAATCGTCATTGATATCTTTTCACGTTGAATTTTAATTCCACTATTGAACCTTTCTTTTGTTTCCATCATTGTTTCATCAATGCACAGATCGAACAGTAGGGACGAAAGACTTCATACCTGTCTTAAACCATTGTTAATCCGAGCACGTTGTTCTTGGTCGCCCACTCTTGTTATTCCCTCTTGGCTCTTGTACGTATTGTATATTACCCGTCTCTCCCTATGGCTTACCCTGTTTTCCCAAAATTTCGAACACCTTGCATCATTTCACATTATGGAATGCTTTTTCAGATCGACAAGTCCTATAAAAGTGTCTTGAGTTTCCTTTAGTCTTGTTTCCGTTATTAACTTCAGCGTCAGAATTGGTGCCTTCACCTTTCCTAAAGCCAATCTTATCGTCTTCTAACACGTTGTCAGTTTTCTTTCCCATTCTTCTCTATATTATTCTCGTTAGCAACTTGGATATATGAGCTGTTAATCTGATTGTGTAATAATTCTCACAATTGTCAGCCCTTGCAGTCTTCGGCATTGTGTGGATGAAATTTTTCGGAAAATCAGATGGTATGAAGCCAGACTCATACATTCTACACACCAACGTGAATAGTCGTTTTGTTGCCACTTCCCCCAATGATTTTAGAAATTCTAATAGAATGTTATCGTACAAATATCTCTTAAACCTTGATTCTAAAACTGGATCCCCTATCTCTTCTAAATCTACTCCTGTTTCTTCTTCTATCACATCAGAAAAATCTTCCCCTTCATTATACTCTTCCATCCTACCCACTCTCACCTCTGCATTTAACAATGGAATTCCCGTTGCACTCTTCTTAATGATACCACTCTTGATTTCATTTCACCTAAGGTTGTTTTGACTTTCCTACATGCTGAGTCAGTCCTTCCGACAATCATTTCTTTTTTGATTTCTTCACATTTTTGATGCAGCTACTTCGTCTTAGCTTCTTTACACTTGATATTTATTTCATTCCTCAGAGACTTGTATTCCTGTATTCCTGAATTTCTCTGAACGTTTTTGTACTTCCTTCTTTCATCGATCAACTGAAATATTTCTTCTGTTGCCCATGGTTTCTCCGCAGTTACCTTCTTTTTACCAGTGTTTTTCTTTTCAACTTCTGTGATTGCTCTTTTTAGGGGTATTCATTCTTCTTCAACTGTACTGACTACTGAGCTATTCCTTATCGCTGTATCTATAGCTTAGAGAACTTTAAGCATATCTCGTCATTCATTAGTTCTTCTGTATCACACTTCTTTGTGTATTGATTCTCCCTGAGTAACCTCTTAAACTACTGCCTACTCTTCATAACGACTACATTGTGGCCGGCCGAAGTGGCCGTGCGGTTAAAGGCGCTGCAGTCTGGAACCGCAAGACCGCTACGGTCGCAGGTTCGAATCCTGCCTCGGGCATGGATGTTTGTGATGTCCTTAGGTTAGTTAGGTTTAACTAGTTCTAAGTTCTAGGGGACTAATGACCTCAGCAGTTGAGTCCCATAGTGCTCAGAGCCATTTGACTACATTGTGGTCTCAGTCTATATCTGCTCCCGGATACGCATTAGAGCCCAGTATGTGATTTCGAAATCTCTGTTTGAGCATGATGTAACCTAACTGAAATCTTACCTTATCACCCTGCATTTTCCAAGTATACGTCCTCCTCTTGTGATTCTTAGACAGGATATTTGTAATACCGAGATGATATTTATTATAGAACTCAATTAGTCTTTCTCTTCACTCATTCCTTGTCCATAGCCCATATTCTCCTGATGTATTTTCTTCTGCTCCTTCCCCTGGAACTGTATTCCAGTCCCTTATGACCATTGTATTTTCATTGCCATTTACGTACTGTGATATTGTGATACCCTTTCAATATCCTCGTATACTTTCTCTATCTCTTCAATTTCAGGTTGCGGCGTCGGTTTGTCTACCCGAACTACCGTTGCCGGTGTTGGTTTGCTGTCGATTCCGATAAGAGCAACCCTACCATTGAACTGTTCACTGTAACACACTCTTTGCCCTATCTTTCTATTCAGAATGAATCCTACACCTGTTGTACCATTTTCTGCTGCTATCGATACTACTCTATAATACTCTGACCAGAAATCTGTGCCTTCTTTTCATTTCATTTCACTGCCTCTTACTATATCTAGATTGAGCTTTTGCATTCCCCTTTTCAGATTTTCTAGCTTCCCCACTATGTTCAAGCTTCTGACATTCATCTTTTTCTCATGGTCATTTCCCCTTTGGTAGTCCCTTCCCGGGGATCCAGAATCTTTTGCCAATGGATAGATCATCATGACTCTTTTTCAGCTACATTCCACATGACTTGTGGATACACGTTACGTGTTTTTAATGCACTGCCTTCTGTATTCTCATGCCAATGACCATTGCTGCCACCTTTAGGGGCAGTTTTCCACCCTAAGGACAAGAGAGTGCCTTGAGCCCCTGTCTTCTCCTCCGCTCTCTTTGTCAAGGCCGTTGGCAGAATGAGGGTGACGTCTTATGCCAGAAGTCTTCGGCCGCCAGTGCTGATTATTAATCAAAGCTTAAGCGGTGGCTGCTTTTGACCCCAAGACCAAGGTCGTCAAAGACGCTACTCCTGTACCATGGGCCAATAGCCTTACTCAGTGTAAAATTTTATTAGACTTGCGAGACCACGGTCACAACTCAGTAAGCCGATCAGGAATGGGGAGGTTACATTCTCATTAATGTGCCTGGTGTTATTATGGTTGTGGTACAAGTGTGCATTGTCTGTACTCTTATGGCAGATGTCTCTTGCACTCTCGTGTGTAGGAAACTCCTGCCACTGTTAGGTTATGTTGGTGGTCTATATGACCACACATAGCAATACACTGCTGCCTTTATATCTTTCTAAAATATTTCTAAGCTTCGAAGATATGCCTGCAGCATACAGTAGGAAATCAGCTGACCAATGTGCATCTTCTACTGGTTCTGTCGAAGGTGCAGACTGTATGGAACCGCCTACCTGTTTGTGTGACCATTGTACTTGAAGATAAGATTCCAGTATTGTATCTCTTGTGTCAAGCTCTCAGTGTCTGAGATGACTGAGGGAATATCTACATGGCCCCCTAGGTCAACGCACCTGTCATGAATGATGCGAAGTATTTGGTCAACATAAAATCTTACCGTGAACGACAATTCGTTGCTTGTATATTTCGGCCCATGTGCACCTTTTTTTCTAAAAACATTGGGTCCCATATCCTACCGTCCTTTCTGTAGACCCATACATCTAGAAACACATGCTCTCCATGCCTTTCGACAGTCATCCTCAACTTGATTCTGGGATGGAGGACAGTTACAATAATCCAGGAAGCGCCTCAGGGCCATTAATCCATGTACAGACTCCATAAACATATCATTGACATACCACCAAAATTAGGCAGGTTTTAATAATGCCATCAGCACCCCATCTTCAGAGCCTTCCATAAATAAATTGGCAGTTATGGGTGATAATGTAATCTTGATAGCCACTCTGCCAGTTTGTTTTGAATATTTGTCATTGAATAAAAAATAAGTTAATATCAGTAAATGATGGCACTATCAGATGAAAGAGAACCTTCCCACAAGAACTACAGATATTGGGTGCCACCACCACTCCATTCAGCAAGGACTAGTATATAAAACACATGATGGTTTCACATGAGCCTATTTCTGTGCTAGAATGCCAGCTTCACCTACCATGAATAGCTTGTCTTTTGAGGAAGGCGCCACTCTGGGACCCAAATACTTTCATCTGTATGACATGTCACTGTACAGTGACAATATGCTGCAATTGCTGTAGCAACTTATCGATGATGACGATAAGATGACTGAAACATGTCAGCCAGTTGTTGATATTCATGTGGGACATACCTGTATGTCACATGGTGTCTGCAGTAGAATGAATTTTCGTTTAAGTTATGGCCAAGATGATAGATGATGACCTGATTCACTCAACACAACATCAAGCAGTTGATCTTCTGTGTAAGTGCTGGCTTTTTTATTCCACATCAGTTTGTGTGTGTGTGTGTGTGTGTGTGTGTGTGTGTGTGTGTGTGTGCATGTGTGTCTGTTTGTGTGTGTGTGTGTGTGTGTGTGTGTGTGTGTGTGTGTGTGAGAGAGAGAGAGAGAGAGAGAGAGAGAGAGAGAGAGAGAGAGAGAGAGAGAGAGTCACTTATGTTTGCTAAGAAAGCATTAAGTACCTTATAGCTTAACAATGAATACTGCAATAATGGGATTTTATTTTAATATAGTGCTTTTTGCTGTAGACTGCAATACTCAACCAATTATTGAATGAGATGGTAACATATACAGACCTTTCTTTGACATGATCTAATGAATTTTCTTATGTTATAGATGTATATGATAATGAATGTGGTGTCACCGCCAGACACCACACTTGCTAGATGGTAGCCTTTAAATCGGCCGCGATCCGTTAGCATACGTCGGACCCGCGTGTCGCCACTGTCAGTGATTGCAGACCGAGCGCCACCACACGGCTTGTCTAGAGACACGTCCTAGCACTCACCCCAGTTGTACAGCCGACTTTGCTAGCGATGCTACACTGACAACTACGCTCTCATTTGCCGAGACGATAGTTAGCATAGCCTTCAGCTACGTCATTTGCTACGACCTAGCAAGGCGCCATTATCAATAGATGTTCAACTTGTGATGCCTGTACCGTCAGACCGATGTACACCACTTATGGATTAAAGTTAAGTATTACATCAACTACATACTTTATTTGCTACTAAAAATTCCCTTAACTGTTCCAGACCTCACGCCAGTCTGCGTAAGCTTAACGCGTGCCTTTTGGCTTCCTCTCATAGTGACTTGGCTGTCTTGCCAAGTCACAACAATGATGATACTTGTCCAGTGGCGTCTTTACTCACGTGTGGTGAAATGGAAGAGTAATTAATACAGCAAATACTGGCTCCAGAGGTGGGGAGTTTTGTTTGTGTGGAGCAAACGGCATCTCTTGCGAAATGTTCATGGATTCTGAATGCTGTCTTGACTAAAACCAGTTCTCTGAATGTACCTCATATGTGCTCCCAAGAAAAAAGTACACAGGATGCAGATGGTGTGACTGAATAATATGACTATATATATCTGCATGCATATGTATGTGGGTATATATGCTTGTAACTTATACATTGTCATTCTTGTTTCAGAAATAATGAGTCAGTCTTCCTCCTCCCGCATTGATGAGTGTATGTGATTCTACAGTGGCCAATACATGAAGGTTAGTCGCATCCCATCCTCTGATGACAGTGATTATGAACCTGACACAATCACATTGGAACGGGATGTGGGTGTCATGAATCGCTTCGAAGGAACGAAACTATCTGAAGCAATACTGATGCAGATGAATTCCTACGTTAACCACCATTACTTATATTTTCATATACATGTACCATGTTTCCTGCAATGTAAAACATATGCTTCATTACTTATTCTTTCTGGAAAAGTATGTGAGTTGCCCAGGTGGGATCGTCTGTTGTCATCAACATGGCCCAGCCCATCATACTCCTACAACCCAGCATGTCCAGTGTACATTTACTGTGGCAAGGGTCCATTATGCTCACTGTGGCATCGATCACCACATGAGGGCCATGGTCCATCTCGCTGACAACAAAATTTGTTGTCTCACTCGCCACATCCATCAACTTCCACAGTTAGTTACAGTCATCCTCTAGGTAGCAACAATTTTCTCACCCATCATACACACACACACACACACACACACACACACACACCAAAGTGGACACATTACTTTAGTGATATGCCAAAATTAATTACTCAGTTGTTGCAGATGCATTAGATGTGCATATTTCGTGTGCTATATTGACAGTGAATGATTACTAAGACACTGTACATTTCTGAAATGCATGTCTATCCTCTCTGCAAATGGAGCACTCCAAAATTGTTAAAGATCTGCAGTTCACCGCCATTAACTGCACTATAGTGCTACATTGTGAGCTCATGTATCCCCAGAACCAGCTGGTGGTACTGAGGAGAAAAGCATCATTTACTTTTGGGGGGATAATGGCACGATTTCTTGGAAGACGTCAGTATTATACTGTGTGGCTCTGAACTGTTACCTTGAGTGGCACACATTACCATTTTTCAGAGATGCACGTAAGAGGTCCATCGAGACTGTTAGCCAAGTACTCCACCTACCTGTTCACTCACATATTTTTCAACCATTAAATGGTGATCCAGCTACATCCACCTTCGTAAGAATATAGCTGGCAAGAAGGGATTATTAATGTCCAGTATCATGATCATCCCCCCATGAACCATGGACCTTGCCGTTGGTGGGGAGGCTTGCGTGCCTCAGCGATACAGATGGCCGTACCGTAGGTGCAACCACAACGGAGGGGTATCTGTTGAGAGGCCAGACAAACGTGTGGTTCCTGAAGAGGGGCAGCAGCCTTTTCAGTAGTTGCAAGGGCAACAGTCTGGATGATTGACTGATCTGGCCTTGTAACAATAACCAAAACGGCATTGCCGTGCCGGTACTGCGAACGGCTGAAAGCAAGGGGAAACTACAGCCGTAATTTTTCCCGAGGGCATGCAGCTTTACTGTATGATTACATGATGATTGCGTCCTCTTGGGTAAAATATTCCGGAGGTAAAATAGTCCCCCATTCGGATCTCCGGGCGGGGACTACTCAAGAGGATGTCGTTATCAGGAGAAAGAAAACTGGCGTTCTACGGATCGGAGCGTGGAATGTCAGATCCCTTAATCGGCCAGGTAGGTTAGAAAATTTAAAAAGGGAAATGGATAGGTTGAAGTTAGATATAGTGGGAATTAGTGAAGTTCGGTGGCAGGAGGAACAAGACTTCTGGTCAGGTGAATACAGGGTTATAAACACAAAATCAAATAGGGGTAATGCAGGAGTAGGTTTAATAATGAATAGGAAAATAGGAATGCGGGTAAGCTACTACAAACAGCATAGTGAACGCATTATTGTGGCCAAGATAGATACGAAGCCCACACCTACTACAGTAGTACAAGTTTATATGCCAACTAGCTCTGCAGATGACGAAGAAATTGAAGAAATGTATGATGAAATAAAAGAAATTATTCAGATTGTGAAGGGAGACGAAAATTTAATAGTCATGGGTGACTGGAATTCGAGAGTAGGAAAAGGGAGAGAAGGAAACATAGTAGGTGAATATGGATTGGGGGACAGAAATGAAAGAGGAAGCCGCCTGGTAGAATTTTGCACAGAGCACAACATAATCATAACTAACACTTGGTTTAAGAATCATGAAAGAAGGTTGTATACATGGAAGAACCCTGGAGATACTAAAAGGTATCAGATAGATTATATAATGGTAAGACAGAGATTTAGGAACCAGGTTTTAAATTGTAAGACATTTCCAGGGGCAGATGTGGACTCTGACCACAATCTATTGGTTATGACCTGTAGATTAAAACTGAAGAAACTGCAAAAAGGTGGGAATTTAAGGAGATGGGACCTGGATAAACTAAAAGAACCAGAAGTTGTACAGAGATTCAGGGAGAGCATAAGGGAGCAATTGACAGGAATGGGGGAAATAAATACAGTAGAAGAAGAATGGGTAGCTTTGAGGGATGAAGTAGTGAAGGCAGCAGAGGATCAAGTAGGTAAAAAGACGAGGGCTAGTAGACATCCTTGGGTAACAGAAGAAATATTGAATTTAATTGATGAAAGGAGAAAATATAAAAATGCAGTAAGTGAAACAGGCAAAAAGGAATACAAACGTCTCAAAAATGAGATCGACAGGAAGTGCAAAATGGCTAAGCAGGGATGGCTAGAGGACAAATGTAAGGATGTAGAGGCCTATCTCACTAGGGGTAAGATAGATACCGCCTACAGGAAAATTAAAGAGACCTTTGGAGATAAGAGAACGACTTGTATGAATATCAAGAGCTCAGATGGAAACCCAGTTCTAAGCAAAGAAGGGAAAGCAGAAAGGTGGAAGGAGTATATAGAGGGTCTATACAAGGGCGATGTACTTGAGGACAATATTATGGAAATGGAAGAGGATGTAGAAGAAGATGAAATGGGAGATATGATACTGCGTGAAGAGTTTGACAGAG
This sequence comes from Schistocerca serialis cubense, assembly GCF_023864345.2. Taxonomy (NCBI): domain Eukaryota; kingdom Metazoa; phylum Arthropoda; class Insecta; order Orthoptera; family Acrididae; genus Schistocerca; species Schistocerca serialis. Next base: position 435,266,943 of record NC_064638.1, on the reverse strand, counting down.
CACTGAAAGACCTGAGTCGAAACAAAGCCCCCGGAGTAGACAATATTCCATTGGAACTACTGACGGCCGTGGGAGAGCCAGTCCTGACAAAACTCTACCATCTGGTGAGGAAGATGTATGAGACAGGCGAAATACCCTCAGACTTCAAGAAGAATATAATAATTCCAATCCCAAAGAAAGCAGGTGTTGACAGATGTGAAAATTACCGAACTATCAGCTTAATAAGTCACAGCTGCAAAATACTAACACGAATTCTTTACAGACGAATGGAAAAACTAGTAGAAGCCAACCTCGGGGAAGATCAGTTTGGATTCCGTAGAAACACTGGAACACGTGAGGCAATACTGACCTTACGACTTATCTTAGAGGAAAGATTAAGGAAAGGCAAACCTACGTTTCTAGCATTTGTAGACTTAGAGAAAGCTTTTGACAATGTTGACTGGAATACTCTCTTTCAAATTCTAAAGGTGGCAGGGGTAAAATACAGGGAGCGAAAGGCTATTTACAATTTGTACAGAAACCAGATGGCAGTTATAAGAGTCGAGGGACATGAAAGGGAAGCAGTGGTTGGGAAGGGAGTAAGACAGGGTTGTAGCCTCTCCCCGATGTTGTTCAATCTGTATATTGAGCAAGCAGTAAAGGAAACAAAAGAAAAATTCGGAGTAGGTATTAAAATTCATGGAGAAGAAATAAAAACTTTGAGGTTCGCTGATGACATTGTAATTCTGTCAGAGACAGCAAAGGACTTGGAAGAGCAGTTGAATGGAATGGACAGTGTCTTGAAAGGAGGATATAAAATGAACATCAACAAAAGCAAAACAAGGATAATGGAATGTAGTCTAATTAAGTCGGGTGATGCTGAGGGAATTAGATTAGGAAAGGAGGCACTTAAAGTATTAAAGGAGTTTTGCTATTTGGGGAGCAAAATAACTGATGATGGTCGAAGTAGAGAGGATATAAAAAGTAGGCTGGCAATGGCAAGGAAAGCGTTTCTGAAGAAGAGAAATTTGTTAACATCCAGTATTGATTTAAGTGTCAGGAAGTCATTTCTGAAAGTATTTGTATGGAGTGTAGCCATGTATGGAAGTGAAACATGGACGATAAATAGTTTGGACAAGAAGAGAATAGAAACTTTCGAAATGTGGTGCTACAGAAGAATGCTGAAGATTAGATGGGTAGATCACATAACTAATGAGGAAGTATTGAACAGGATTGGGGAGAAGAGAAGTTTGTGGCGCAACTTGATCAGAAGAAGGGATCGGTTGGTAGGACATGTTCTGAGGCATCAAGGGATCACCAATTTAGTATTGGAGGGCAGCGTGGAGGGTAAAAATCGTAGAGGGAGACCAAGAGATGAATACACTAAGCAGATTCAGAAGGATGTAGGTTGCAGTAGGTACTGGGAGATGAAAAAGCTTGCACAGGATAGAGTAGCATGGAGAGCTGCATCAAACCAGTCTCAGGATTGAAGACCACAACAACAACAACATCATGATCATGAATTCTGTTTTGCATGGTCAGTCCTAGCTAGTGAGATAAAATATAAGAATGGTCCTCAGCATGCAACTCAATATGATTTAGGTAATAACATTCATGGATGTTTTAAATTTGATGATGTTAATTTCCCCATTAACTTCTGAATACAGGTAAATTTGAGAAGCAGAATATCGGTATATCAGTTCGCCTTTACAGCCTGAATGGAAACAAGACAGATGTTGATGGCTAAGTTCCAAAGCAGTTGGACCCTGTCATTTCTGCAATGTCACTGGTCACTGTAAGCAATTTGATGCAGATTTACTATTCTCCTGGGAGGAAAATCAATACTGTTGCTTAATCAACAACATGTCGAAACTTCTATCCTCTAAAGTGAGCGTAGTGGTTCAAAGCATTTTTGCCCTAGATGTCTCAACTCATTTATGTCAACTGAGTATTTAAGGAAGTGTCTGACAGGTTGCTCTACACAGGACGTGGTACTTGCACAAATGCCCACTGTGTAGAATAAATTTGTAAAGTTTCATAACATCCACCATCACGAATGTTGCCAAGTTCCAGTGTACGCCAAATTGAGTCCTTCACTCCAGTGTCATTCTGTGACGGTGACCCACGGCCTCCTATTTCACCTTTGCAGAACGACTCGTAACATGTATGGCAGTGTATCAAGTTCTATGCACAAATTACTCGAGCTGTAATCATTTGGATTCTCATGTTGTGGATAATGCTGCGAGACAGTTGCTCTTTTCACTTGAGTAACTTGCACGGACTGTTGATTAGATTATCACATCCACGTTCCCATGACTGAATCACATGAATATTACGATTTATGTAATAATGCAGATATATGGAACAATCGGGAGCTGCAATTAAGATATAAAAGTAGAGACTCCATATGGGGCATTATTTGATGGAGAAATTCCACAATGCTGAAGACAATGTATGCAACTTGAAATACCAATTACGACAACACGTATCTATTTTGTTACACTGGTGTAGGGGTTACGATCCTCAAGTGGTTCAAATGGCTCTGAGCACTATGAGACTTAATAGCTCAGGTCATCAGCCCCCTAGAACTTAGAACTACTTAAACCTAACTAACCTAAGGACATCACACACGTCCATACCCGAGGCAGGATTCGAACCTGCGCCCGTAGTGGTCGCGCGGTTCCAGACCGAAGCGCCTGGAACCTCTCGGCCACAACGGCCGGCCACGATTCTCACATCATCATTTTGCACTTTACCAGATTTTACATTGAGGGATGGCAATAACATCACGCGTGGGCGCGCTGATAAATACATCTCATTCTCCACGCAAATGACCTAAAGAATTTTGCTCCTCTTCCTAGTCTTATTTAGATTTCTGCATGCACTGCTTCAAGGATATGCTGAATCTGTAAATCTGGAGGAAACGCACATCAGTTGACGTGCACATCCTGATGATGCAAAATTCCACCTTGTAACGAAAAAGGTGGCCTTTTCCATTCTAATACCTGAGTTCGATGGAGAGACAGAACGAAACCACAATGACTGAAAGGTAATGCAGTTATGGCCATTATGTATGTGGAATATGGGCATGCGGTGAATATTTGGCAGGGATTCTACATCCTTAACTAAGGGGAGTATGAAAGACTTTTCTTAGTCACAGATATGCATTTGCTTGCAGATATTTTCAAGAAATTCTGGAATTTATTCAACACCACATACCTTCTGGACCCTGTCGTCCTTTACACGATGCCATGGCTTTTGTGCAATCTCATATTGAAAACGTCAGATGTCAGCATTGAGCTATTGACTGACACTGGCACGCTGCATGCTTTCCACAGGGCCTTTGCCAGTGTGTTCCTAGGCTCGCCAAGGCAAATAAAAGGCTTATGGATGAGAAATTTAATGGATTTGACGATTAAAGCTACATCCTGCTCCTCAATGTAAGCAACATACATGGCATGCAATGCAAAAATCTCTGTCTATTGTACAGGTTTAGCAACCTTGTGTCGTCCATGTTGAATTGTTGTAAGAGTCTGCGACTGTTCGTGACAATAACAGTTCAAATAAAACAGTTGTTTGCGTCAGTCACTATTTTATTTCATCCCACGACGCATTTTGAGAGTTTAAACTCTCATCCTGATGTCAGACAATGTTATTCTGGTACATATTTGCTAGATGGATGCACCTTGTGCCTTGTTGTGGTCTCGTTTTGAATGTATTCCAAAGCACAGAACCCTCCAGTTCGTCATAAATATATATTTTAACTTAATTTTTCTCACAGAGCTCGAACCAGCAACATAAACAAACCAAAGATCGTTATGATCATAAAGATTTTCAATCTGTTTATATTACTGATTTGTGTCCTGTGAGAAAAATTAAGTTAAAATGTATATTGATGGCGAACCACAGGGATCTGTGCAATTGAAAAGATTCAGAATGAAACCAAAACAAACAAATGGTTGCATCCAACAGGTAAATGTGTAACACAGTTTCATTATTTCATCTAAACTGTCACAACAGGTTATGGGATGAAATAAAAAAAGAGACTGGCGGAATTAATTGTTTTACCTGAACTATTACAGTTCTGAAGGCTGTCTCTTGAAGACAATTCAAGGATGTGTTAGCGGATTCTGATGCAGGACATGTCCTGGCGGCAGAACTGGCATATCCTAAAGTTCGCATGAAATCCACAGTGATTTGCCACTAGGTCCAGAACTACTAGTTCCATGAGACGGTTCCCTCCCCAAGCTTATGATGGCACTGGAGATAAACACACATCATGCACTACTGAAGCTTCCAGAAGTGTCTCAGTTTGGTGATGAAGTACACTATTTCCTTCGTACACCGTGCCTGACTGAATGAATAAATTGATTCAAATTTCAAAATGAGGCCTTCTGTGGCGAGTAATCATGAAAAAAAACTTTTTAATTTAATGAAAAACGTAATTTATGTCAAGACAATGGAGAATTTTAGTGGCGTGAGGGTTTATTTCGTCTGGTCAAACTTTAAATGAAGAATTGATCCCAAAGGTTTTGGTAGACTTCATGAAAAATGTTTACATTGGTACGTTTATATTGGACCTTGACAGACTGCATATTCACCGGTTTCATTACAAGTTTGCAAAAATTAAATTCACAGACCTAAGGTTACTTTATATGAATAGAGACTACTTCATCGACTGGGTCAAGAGTTGTGAACCATATGCAGTAATAAGGTGCAAACCGACACATTCGATATTTCTGGATATGTGGCCTATGATAATCGCGACATAACACGAGCTAACAATACGTTTATCACCCTTATGGAAGAGGAGGTGAACGGGACCCGCAATTTTATGGCTGTGTAGCCCTCCTGCTACTGAGGAAGAATTAGAAAGATGAACAAAACAATGTTGTGTCTACTTCAGGAAACGTGAAACTGCTAAAGTAGGTGACAAATGAACTAATTTAAAACTAATCACCGTGTTATTAATGAGTTCACCCTAATTCTGCTTTGTTTCAGACACATCCTCACTCGACTGATATGTGTAAGGTTACGAGGGTATATCCTTTACACTAACGATAATAACTACTAGCGCGCCATGAAAACAAAATCTACACTGCACAGTCCAATATGACATCCGTGAAATCTGTACACCTCTCATTCTTTCAGCTGCTGCACTGAACCAAAAATTAGAAACAGGCTATTGGCATTTAATGTAGTTATCACAATGGAAAAAAATTACAATTAACTTAATCCAATAACAATCTCTTTCTTGGTTTTTTCAATGGAAAAATTTAGATTATCATTTTATATACTTTCTGCTGTAGTCATGACTGGAGGGTGGAAAGGCGGTGTCCCCGACTGCATTTCTCATGCTAGTTGACAGAAATACACTGATGAACCAAAACTGTATGACCACCTGGTTAAAAGCTTGTTTCTCCGTCTTTGAAACAAAATATATCACTGAAACTACTGCGAAAGCAAAGAGAGCTTCACTCTAAGTTTAAACGCAGCCAAAACCTATCAGACAAACAGAAGCTAAACGATGTCAAAGTTAGCGTAAGGAGGGCTATGCGTGAAGCGTTCAGTGAATTCGAAAGTAAAATTCTATGTACCGACTTGACAGAAAATCCTAGGAAGTTCTGGTCTTACGTTAAATCAGTAAGTGGCTCGAAACAGCATATCCAGACACTCCGGGATGATGATGGCATTGAAACATAGGATGACACGCGTAAAGCTGAAATACTTAACACCTTTTTCCAAAGCTGTTTCACAAAGGAAGACCGCACTGCAGTTCCTTCTCTAAATCCTCGCACAAACGAAAAAATGGCTGACATCGAAATAAGTGTCCGAGGAATAGAAAAGCAACTGGAATCACTCAACAGAGGAAAGTCCGCTGGACCTGACGGGATACCAATTCGATTCTACACAGAGTACGCGGAAAAAACTTGCCCCCTTCTAACAGCCGTGTACCGCAAGTCTCTAGAGGTACGGAAGGTTCCAAATGATTGGAAAAGAGCACAGGTAGTCCCAGTCTTCAAGAAGGGTCGTCGAGCAGATGCGCAAAACTATAGACCTATATCTCTGACGTCGATCTGTTGTAGAATTTTAGAACATGTTTCTTGCTCGTGTATCATGTCGTTTTTGGAAACCCAGAATCTACTATGTAGGAATCAACATGGATTCCGGAAACAGCGATCGTGCGAGACCCAACTCACTTTATTTGTTCATGAGACCCAGAAAATATTAGATACAGGCTCCCAGGTAGATGCTATTTTTCTTGACTTCCGGAAGGCGTTCGATACAGTCCCGCACTGTCGCCTGATAAAGTAAGAGCCTACGGAATATCAGACCAGCTGTGTGGCTGGATTGAAGAGTTTTTAGCAAACAGAACACAGCATGTTGTTGTCAATGGAGAGACGTCTACAGACGTTAGGGTGACCTCTGGCGTGCCACAGGGGAGTGTTATGGGACCATTGCTTTTCACAATATATATAAATGACCTATTAGATACTGTTGGAAGTCCCATGCGGCTTTTCGCGGATGATGCCGTAGTATACAGAGAAGTTGCAGCATTAGAAAATTGTAGCGAAATGCAGGAAGATCTGCAGCGGATAGGCACTTGGTGCAGGGAGTGGCAACTGACCCTTAACATAGACAAATGTAATGTATTGCGAATACATAGAAAGAAGGATCCTTTATTGTATGAGTATATGATAGCGGAACAAACACTGGTAGCAGTAGCTTCTGTAAAATATCTGGGAGTATGTGTGCGGAACGATTTGAAGTGGAATGATCATATAAAATTAATTGTTGGTAAGGCGGGTACCAGGTTGAGATTCATTGGGAGAGTCCTTAGAAAATGTAGTCCATCAACAAAGGAGGTGGCTTACAAAACACTCGTTCGACCTATACTTGAGTATTGCTAATCAGTGTGGGATCCGTACCAGATCGGGTTGACGGGGGAGATAGAGAAGATCCAAAGAAGAGCGGCTCGTTTCGTCACAGGGTTATTTGGTAACCGTGATAGCGTTACAGAGATGTTTAACAAACTCAATTGGCAGACTCTGCAAGAGAGGCGCTCTGCATCGCGGTGTAGCTTGCTCGCCAGGCTTCGAGAGGGTGCGTTTCTGGATGAGGTATCGAATATATTGCTTCCCCCTACTTATACCTCCCGAGGAGATCACGAATGCAAAATTAGAGAGATTCGAGCGCGCACGGAGGCTTTCAGACAGTCGTTCTTCCCGCGAACCATACGCGACTGGAACAGGAAAGGGAGGTAATGACAGTGGCACGTAAAGTGCCCTCCGCCACACACCATTGGGTGGCTTGCGGAGAATAAATGTAGAATGTAGAATGTAGATTCTGCATATCAGGGATCCGACAATATGTTGGTAGTTTTGTGGAGGATTGTGACATTAGATGCCGACGCACAGGTGATGTAATTAGCTAAAATAACAGGCCGCCGTTTTGTATACGCGACTATGGCGCCCGATAGCTACCCAGATGGAGTCTGTGAGATTTACATCAAACGAATGTGGTCGCCGAGACATCGACGCAAGTCTCTATTATCGTCCTTGGTGTGCTGCACGTTTTGAGTCGCCGTTCACCTGGATGGTGACGTAGTGTGACAAAAACGTGATTCACCCGAAGAGTCGACACGTTTGCATTGATCGACAGCCGAATCCCGATGGTCCTGTGCCCACTGATATCGTAATTGACTATTTCGTTGGGTTAACGTGTAAACACGTAGGGTTGGTGTATTGTGGAGCTCCTAGTTCAACAATTGATGAAGAAAGGTATTCTCCGAAATACTTATGCATGCAACAGCATTGTGCTCCTTCGACAGAGGTGCTTGTCTGATCTGTATAGTAGGACAGATGGTGATTTATCCTACTTCACAGAGCAGATGAGCCTCCAAAACCCCCGTTCTGGGAAGAGTCGCGGCTGTCCAACCATTTAGCGCCTGGTGGTAGTTTCGCTATCTTGCCTTTTTGCATATATGCTCACGATAGCCGCGCATGAACATTCGACCAGCTTCGCCGTTTTCAAGATACTTGTTCATAGGTTCTGCGTGATAATACACTACTGGCAATTAAAATTGCTACACCGAGACGAAATGCAGATAATAAACGGATATTCAATGGACAAAATACTATCCGACAACTGACATGTGATTACATTTTCACGCAATTTGGGTGCATAGATCATGAGAAATCAGTACCCAGAACAACCACCTCCCTCCGCAATAACGGCAGTAAGCGAACATTTTCTGTATCCAGAAATGCCCGTACAGGACCTGCAACATGCGGTCGTGCATTATCCTGCTGAAATGGACGGTTTTGCAGGGATAGAAAGAAGGCTAGAGCCACGGGTCGCAACACATCTGAAATGTAATGTCCACTGTTCAAAGTGCCGTCAATGCGAACAAGACGTGACCGAGACTTGTAACCAATGGCACACCATACCATCACGCCGGGTGATACGCCAGTATGGCGATGACGAATACACGCTTCCAATGTGCGCTCACCGCGATGTCGCCAAACACGGAGGAGACCATCATGATGCTGTAAACATAACCTGGATTCATCCGAATAAATGACGTTTTGCCATTCGTGCACCAAGGTTCGTTGTTGAGTACACCATCGCAGGCGCTCCTGTCTGTGATTCAGCGTCAAGGGTAACCGCAGCCATGGTCTCCGAGCTGATAGTCCATGCTGCTGCAAACGTCGTCGAACTGTTCGTGCAGATGGTTGTTGTCTTGCAAACGTCCCCATCTGTTGACTCAGGGTTGGAGACGTGGCTGCACGATCCGTTACAGCCATGTGAATAAGATGCCTGTCATCTCGACTGCTAGTGATACGAGGCCGTTGGGATCCAGCACGGCGTTCCATATTACCCTCCTAAACCCACCGATTCCATATTCTGCTAACAGTCATTGGATCTCGAACGACGCGAGCAGCAATGTCGCGATACGATAAACCGCAATCGCGATAGGCTACAATCCGACCTTCATCAAACTCGGAAACATGATGGTACGCATTTCTCCTCCTTACATGAGGCATCACAACAACATTTCACCAGGCAATGCCGGTCAACTGGTGTTTGTGTATGAGAAATCGCTTGGAAACTTTTCTCATGTCAGCACGTTGTAGGTGTCGCCACCGGCGCCAACCTTGTGTGAATGCTCTGGAAAGCTAATCATTTGCATATCACAGCATCTTCTTCCTGTCGGTTAAGTTTCGCGTCTGTCGATGGTCATCTTCGAGGTGTAGCAATTTTAATGGCCAGTAGTGTACTCTATCCTTTGTCAAAGTCAATTATCTCAAAGGATTTCCCCATTTTCATCCCATATCTTCGCTGGGATGATCCTCCGTACGTGTCTGCTTCACTTAGATGCTTTTATTACAGCGTCATACAACACTATCAAGCTGCATCCAACATCGTGATGGGCAGTAGTCGTAACATTTTGGCTGATCAGTGTACAATGTGGTGATGTATTTATAGTTGAAAGAATCCCTGTCAGGGAAATAGTATTATTGTAAAATCTGGAACGTCATCATCAATGTGGGAAAGAACTTTCAATTAATTGCAGCGTATCCTCGGGAAACTGCTGTTTTTATAGAGGTAAACAGAATCCATGTCAGTGACATGTTGCAACATAATATTGGAAAAAAGTGTGGTGTTTTACTTGATAGCTACATAATATGAAAAACGTCTGCTATATGTGGAACCTCAAGTACATGGGATAATCTCATATGATCAATGTTAATGTTGGTAAAGTGGTGTTGGATGATGGTGGCTGGTCATTAGTCATCGCCCAAGCTTATCTGAGTTACATGCATCACCACTCCTCACCACATCTTGTTAATACCCACCGATTGCTACTGTAGCCACCAGAGGTGGAACAGTATAAGGCCATTCATCTCAACTCTGAATTGAAGCATGATAACTCGCCGCTCGTGCTGAGGTGATGAGAGCACGGCTTGGCTCCAAAGAGTGCCAGAGATGAAAGGAATCTTAATCAGATAGCATATTGCAGATGGCTGGAAGAGTTGGGTAAGCTGCAATGCTTGTAGAGCGGAGGCAGACAGTAGGCTAACAGTGGTGTCTCTCCGTTAGTTTTCTTACTGTCTTCATGGATGGAATACATATACAGCTCATGTGGGTGCTGGACGAATTGGCTGTTGCTTCACTCATTGTTGCACTATGGCCACATACTGACAATTTCACTGCCGTTTGCTACAAATCACTGTATCTGACCCACTCCCTCATTTCTACCACATATTACGACGCATAGCAACTGTAACTAGAGGTTTAAACGGCTCTGAGCACTATGGGACTTAAATTCCGAGGTCATCAGTCCCCTAGAACTTAGAACTACTTGAACCTAACTAACCTAAGGACATCACACATCCATGCCCGAGACAGTATTCGAACCTGCGACCCTAGCGCTCGCACGGTTCCAGACCGTAGCGCCAAGAACCGCTCGGCCACCCTGGCCGGCGAACTACCGGTTATCTGCGATGTCTCTTATGTGATCTGAGCTCTGTGACAATAGTGGTATGTGTAGGCAGTTGTTTTTGGATCGCTTACACTTTAAACTGTTTTTGGTCTGTGACTACAACATGCATATGCATTACTCTGACATACATAGTGTAATATGTTATATAGATTAGTTGGCCCAGACTTCCCACCTGAATCAGTGTAATTGTGGAATTTAATACGCCGGTCTATTTAGTTATTCACATGTACAGTGTAATTCTGTCAAACATGGAGTTCCAGTGTGTGTGTGTGTGTGTGTGTGTGTGTGTGTGTGTGTGTGTGTGTGTGTGTGTGTGTGTGTGTGTGTGTGAATGGGTGGTGGGGGAAGGAGTGGGAAGGTTGGTTTGAGGGTGTGTGGGAGGTTTCTTGTCGTGTTCTGTCTTGCATTTTAAACCATTTTTCGGTTGTGAGCAACAGTGTACGTATGTGTATATGCATGATACTATGTAGCCAACTTTCCTGCCAGGCTCTATAGTTGTGGATCTCGATAAGCCATCTATTTAGTCACACAAACCTGCAGCGCTATTTTTTGTTAATTGTAAAACATGAGCTGATATAATTAATGTGGTAAAGCCAACTGGACTCAGCCATTATTATTAGCCACAGTAATTGGGTAACTACCAATGGTATAATGCCTCAATTCGTGTTTCTTCTTGTTATTCTGTCTGTATCTTCTATTATGGTGGATACATAGAAATTGCAGCTTCATCGCCATTTTTAATGGTCGAGAAGATTGAGGAGGGATATTTGATACTTACGTCATAGTGCCCCATCTTGGCTGCCATATTTTAATTACGTCACGGGTATAGTTTCGAACAAAATTCAAGTATTACGGAGATGCTTCGCAAACTCAAATGGGGGTACCTGGAGGAAAGGTAACATTCTTTTCGAGGAAATCTAATGAGAAAATTTTGTGGACTGGCATTTGAAGCTGACTGCAGAATGAATCAGTTATCACCAACGTACACTTTGCGTGAAGACCAAGAAGTGAAGAGAAATTAAGTCTCGAGAAGAGGCACATAGTCATTTTTCTCTCGTTCTGTTTATGAGCGGAGCAGCACAGGAAATGACTAGTAGAGGTAAAGAGTACCCTCCACCATGCAGCATATGGTGGCTTGTGGAGTATTTATATAGACGTTGATGTGCAACACAGCTTTACCAGCTTTTTCCAGACTCTCAAATGCCTGAAAAGGGGGTGATGGGAATGGGTAGTGGGGAGACAGTGACCTTGACCTTAGCAGAGGTGGTGAGGCTGGATGTTCTTGACCTAAATTGCACCAGCTCTAGCCAGCCGATGTGGTCGAGCGGTTCTAGGCAATTCAGTCCGGAACTGCGCTACTGCTACAGTCACAGGTTCGAATCCTGCCTCGGGTGTGGATGTGTGTGATGTACTTAGGTTAGTCGGTTTTAAGTACTTCTAAGTTTAGAGGACTGGTGACCTCAGATGTTAAGTTTCATAGTGCTTAAAGTCATTTAAACAATTTTTTTGCACCTGCTATCTCTTTAATTACTTTTGATGGCAAAGATTCATCATTTCCATGTCCAATTTTCGCTAATTACCATCAAGCACTCTTTATAACGAAATTTGAGAGACCAAGATGCATAGGCCAGACACTACATAAAAACCATAAGAATCGAAATATGCTGCTTATGTTTTCTGACGTGAGGGCTACAAACAGACTCTCATAACTTAAAAAAATCATAAGTGGATGTATCGAAATACTCAGAATGGGACATAGTGGAGCCCTTCTTTATGGATCTCAAACCGCGTTATCTCGGCGGAGCAACTGCACCAAAACGAAGATATTTAAGAACATATTTCTATAATGAACTGTATTTCAGAACTGAAAGGATCTTCCGTTTCATTCATTCGATTCAGTTATTCTGTAACTATCGGTCAGGAGAGTCTTTAAGTATAAGATCTGTTTTACTAACATAATTATCCCACGAAAGAATAACTATAGGGCTACCTTTGTCTAATGGTGGTAGTCACAATAACTGAGTATATTGCTCGTAAGTGCTGCTTTGAAGTGAGGCATCTTGCACAAGCGAAACTCATGGTGAACCGCGACGAAATAATCAGCAGACGAATGACCTACAAAAAAATTGAAAAACAATGTAAAGACATTAAGTGATTCTTCAGTCGTTTCCGGCGTATATTCTAGAAGACACATCCTCCGATGAAACGACATGACGTCGCGAGAGACGTGCTTAATGTCTTTGGATCTTTTGTCGAAATACAATGAATATCTACCATGAAGATCCAGTCTGCATCCCCAAGAACATTTTCTTCTAGATAAGTAAAATTTATGGCACTGTGTTTCTGAGAACTAGCTAAGATAGCGGCAAAAATCAGCTGAAAAGCGAATTTGTGTTCGATGTGCCATAGCTGTTCAACCAACAAAAATGCAGCCAGACGTAATTCTTTTTTGCACAGCCGGACCTGAGGCAAACAATAGCTTGTAGCCTACTGAATATGCCAGGAAGCCTCCTGGGGTTAACAGCACGGCACCGGCCGTGCTGCGAGGCATTGTTAATTGCGCGTCTCATTAGCGAGTACGTAATTGCGTTCGGCTAACCTTTGTGTAACACGATTGCCAGGCGAAATTTAGTGAGCGCAGTTTAATGTGCCAACGTGACAGCCATCATAAACGCCCTCTCACGTGCGCCGGTAACGTCACACAGGTGACAAATCCAACCATTGTGAAGTGCATCTGCAACGGCAGAGTCAGTTGACTACTCGTTCTTTTCCTTTCCTGTAGGGACTATTCAGCAGAAAAATCGTAAACAAAACATCACACGTCTTTCATTTTCTTAGAAAGTACAACAAATTGTGAGGGGTTCCAGTTACACAAGACGAAGAACAATTCAAAGGACAGTTGCACAGGTCGTGCTATAAGTGATTCCCATGTTACAGAAATATTGTGGGTTTCACAGTGTAGAAACTGATACCGTTTTTGCAAAACCGCACCATCTGATAAACAAAGTGAAGCACCCGGAAGACATGGTTGGATGACAATGACATTTCATACATGTACACTCAATCATAAGGTGTGTAAATGAGTAGAGTTGCAATTTTGTTTGACTCGTGGAACTGACACCAGACTGGATTAACGTTTTTTTTCGTGTTTAGTGAGACGGTATATAAGGGGCGTGCACAGCCTCAGTTGTTGACTGATGGCTATGAAAAACACATAAAGCCGCGTACTCGTATGAAACGGCGTTGCGCGCGGGATTAGCCAAGCTGTCTGGGCGCTGCAGTCATGGACTGTGCGGCTGGTCCCGGCGGAGGTTCGAGTCCTCCCTCGGGCATGGGTGTGTGTTTGTCCTTAGGAAATTTAGGATAAGTAGTGTGTTAGCTTAGGGACTGATGACCTTAGCAGTTAAGTCCCGTAAGATGTCACACACATTTGAACATTTTTTGAAACAGCGTTGTCAATACTTAACATAGCCTGAAATAGTCCGTGTGCCTCAACACGGCGAGCTCGAAGTGTCGTGCAATATGCAGATTTGTTGGGAGTTCGGAATGGGAACTTGACGGCAATCTGACTATAAGCGTAGACCAAATGTGTTTAAATTCTAAGAAGCAGTATCTATGACAATAGAGAGATTTATACCAAATAAATTAATAAGAGATGGCATCCTACGTGGTACACAAAACAAGTTTGAACACTGTTGCAGAATCAACGGAAAAGCACTCCAAATATAAAAGAACCAAAATCCGCAAGATTGGCGTTGTTGTTGTGGTCTCCAGTCCTTAGACTGGTTTTATGCAGCTCTCCATGCTACTCTATCCTGTGCAAACTTCTTAATCTCCCAGTACTTACTGCAACCTACATCCTTCTGAATCTGCTTAGTATATTCATCTCTGGGTCTCCCTCTACGATTTTTACCCTCCACGCTGCCCTCCAGTGCTAAATTTGTGATCCCCTGATGCCTCAGAACATGTCCTTCCAACCTGTCCCTTCTTCTTGTCAAGTTGTGCCACAAACTCCTCTTCTCCCCAATTCTATTCAATACCTCCTCATTAGTTATGTGATCTACCCATCTAATCTTCAGCATTCTTCTGTAGCACCACATTAAGTAAGCTTCTATTCTCTTCTTGTCCAAACTATTTATCGTCAATGCTTCACTTCCATACAAATACTTTCAGAAACGACTTCCTGACTCTTAAATCTATACTCGATGTTAACAAATTTCTCTTCTTCAGAAACGCTTTCCTGGCCATTGCCAGTCTACATAGCTTTACAGAAACTTGCAATTTGCCATAATCTTCATTAAGAGATGCTTTATATAGTTTCACAACGACTCTACCTCGAAATCTGGTAAAATGCCCTGGTCATATGAAAGTACACCAGGGGCACGACGATATCAATACCTTCACTGTGCGGTAGCAGTGATGATGTTAAGGATGACAGTGTCACTAAAACAAAGTTACTAAAGACAGTTTTCCGAAATTCCTGCACCGAACAAGATGAAGTAAATTTTCCAAGATTCCTGTCAAGAACAACTGTCAGCCGATAAGTAACTTAAACATAGATGTCCTTGGTGTAGCGAAGCAGCTGAAATCATTTCATAAAGGCAAGGGCTCTGCTCCAGATTGTATACCACTTAGGTTCCTTTCATAGTATGCTGATGCAATAGCTCCCTACTTAGCAATCATACACAACCTCTCGTCCATTGAACATCCGTACTCAAAGGCTCGAAAGTTGTCTAGGTGACACCAGTATCCAAGAAAGGAAATGGGAATAATCCGATGAATTAGAGACGCATATCTTCAACGTCGATTTGCAGTAGAATTTTGGAACTTACACCGTGTTCAAACATTATTAATTACCCCAAAGAAAACGACAGATAGGCCACGTGGAGTCATAAACTATCGTTCTTGTGAAACTCAAGCAGCTCTTTATTCTCATGAAGTAATGTGTGCTATAGACGAAGGATTCGACATTTACGAACTTCCAGCATATTGGAGTAGCTGCACGAAGACGAAAGAGCGAGTTCTGATGTACTGCGGTACTGTCAGCCGGACGTCACTACGGTCAGCCTGGGGAAGCGGTTGGGGCTTTTTCCCAGCCAGACGGATAGCGATCCAAGTGGAGGCGGAGACTGAGGCTTCCGCTGGATGTCAGGTGGGTATTAATAGAGTACTTTAGCAGCTGACACTCGTGCGCAGATGATTTTACAATTGATATAGTGCTCAGCGTGGCTTACGTGCAATGCACTGTATGTGTTTGTTAGCCATAAATTCTTCACAAGTCTGTGGTTGTTGAGTGACAGGCTGCGTTTGTTTATTGATGGCACAAGTACGGGCATGCGTCCCGTGAGCGAGAGCAGTCCAATTTGTTAACTGCAGGCAACAGACATGATCAATTTTATTAGGCTAAGGTGTTTTATTTAAACTACGCTAAAGTGTAACTGCTGAGAATTCATGTTCTTACTTGTTCGACGTGAATAATTAATTCCTGGTGTTAGAGTAAAAGAATTTATAAATAAAGGATTATTTAAAAAGATGGATCCTAATTAATTAATTTCCATTTAACGATGTGTAAATGGGACATGAACAATCTACATAACGAGGGAGAGATAAAGGTAAGGAGTTTTGTTTTGTCAACCACTAGTTGCGTAAATGGCCGCTAGGACTGTGTTGGTTGCGTAAACGGTTGTTAGGGTACTTGCGCCGGTAGGCAGTTGTTAGTAAGATGGTTACGTTGCAATAGAAGGTCTTCTGCATTCCTGAGTTTCAAGAAGTGAATCGGCAGTTACAATGAGGTAGGCATTTCGTCTCCGATTAGGCACTAAACAGCCAGCTATGTATGGCTAAAGCCGTTCGTTTAAGCAATTTCAACAAACTGGATATGTTTTGAATGGAAAAAGCAAGGGCAGACCGCATGTGTCAAAGAATGACCGCACGAATAAAGGACAGTTTTGTTCCTAATTCACGTAAGTCAACCAACAGAACTAGTACTGAACTAGGAATATCGCAACCAACTGTATGGCGAGTTTTGAGACGGCGCTTGCTGTATAAGACCTATTGCTTACAACTTCTGGCCACCGATATCTCCTGATCTCCTGCCCTTTGACTTTTTCTTGTGCGCCTAGGTTAAGCTGGATGTTTACGTCCCACCTCTACCAACAACCCCGGCAGACCTGCGGAACAGCGTCACCGGTGCTGTGTACTCGGTAACACAAGGTATGCCTCTTCGTGTGTGGGACGAAATTGGCTACCACTTAGATGATTGCAGTGCAGCAAAGAGGGGATACGTTGAACATTTGTAACCAGTGCCCAAAACACTTTGAAATTTCCTCCTTTCATTGGTATTCATACTGTTCATGTACAACTTGTACATTATGGAATACAAATCAAATAAACTTGGTCCACCTTTGTTAATAACGCTGTATGTATGCATAGGCGGTTTCCTAGAGAGCTGTGCATAGTTCATTGTTGTAGCTATATGGTAACGGTGGTAGCAGTAGATCAATGTTCAGTTGTGTGTTGCGACCCTAGTTAAGTCTAAAAGATGTTTTGCCATTGTTTGTTTTACTGCTGGTTTTATCTCAAATATGACGACTGTTTGTGACCGAGAGCGAGGTATTGTAAATGTTGCTGCCCAGTTATGTACATAAGAGCAGAAGTTGAATTTTATTCTTTTATTTGTGGAAGACCTTTTTGTATTGATTGTGTGGAGCCTAGATTAAGGATCTTTATGGGCTAAAGAAGTATTTCTTTTGGTTAAAGTGTGTTTCTGTTCGGTTTATATTAAATAAAATAAATGTTAATTGAGCTGCATGTCTACAACACCCTCGGGGCAAACCCTACATGCATTTCCTTTGTTACAGTGGTACAGCAGCAGACACATCAAGAAAACAGATTTCATTCTAAATGAGTCACTGCGAATTATAACAAGAATTCTGAAACCCGTACCAATACCTTACCCGCATCCCATTACAAATATTGCTCCACCAGACTTGAGACAACAACAGCGATCGAAGAATTGAAGAAGTTTCATGCTCCTGTACTGCCATGAGTCCTTACAACCCACAATCTACTTGATGATGCTCCACGTCAGTGCCAGAAGTCTTGCAGACCCGTGTGGGAAGACAATGAGCGTCAATCCTGTCTCCTGGAGAAGCCCGTTTCCAACAGAGCTCCAAGCGGAGATAATCTGGAAAAGGCAGTGATGGTCTACAAGCTACAGCTCAATATGTTTGTTGAGTATCAGATTTAGATGTTTCTATATTCCGACATAACCCTCGTAAAGGAATATGACTACGTCGTCATTTTAAAATGAAAATGATTACTAGTTCGTTGAAACCAGTAATGTAACCCCTTTTTATAAAGAAAAATTTTATGTACTATGACTATGGCTTCACAATTGTGGTGTCAAATAAACATTTAAAATTCAGATATATTGTAAATGTGGATACGCTATGTCAAAGCTAACTTTTGTATTTTCTGTCAATTTTTACTTAATTTCTGGTTCGTTGTTTTTCGTTGGAAAGTTTTTTGTCCATAGTTTCCCCTTTTTCTCGTTTATCCCATCTGTGATTTTTAATTTATGGTGCTTAGTTAGTAAGAAGAATAATAATAAAAATATTGCCGTTGTCTTCGGATGCTCTAAATACAAAAATCATCAGCTGTATTATTTCGTCTTCGATATGGTAACTACACTACATGTTGTCTAATTAAAAATAAATGCCTTGCGACTAGGGCCTCCCGTCGGGTAGACCGTTCGCCGGGTGCAAGTCTTTCGATTTGACGCCATTTCGGCGACTTTTGAGTCAATGGAGATGAAATGATGGTAATTAGGACAACCCAACACCCAGTCCCTGGGCGGAGAAAATCTACGACCCAGCCAGGAATCGAACCCAGACCCATAGGATTGACATTCTGTCGCGCTGAGCACTTTTTTCTTTAATCTCATTTTGTTCGTTCATGTTCATTTGCCTTGTTCGAGGCGGACGTCCCATGACGCCCGTTGAAGTTCGTTATTGATCCATTCACTCAGTTGTTTTATTACAGAGGGCTGCTTACCCTCCGACCGAACACGCTTAGCCACCGTGCCGGCTAACCACTCAGCTACCGGGACGGACGTTGTCTAATTGCACTTGAGTTTGCGGCTTTGTATGAATTCTTCCATTCATTGTCGAAGCTATTCTGCTCTACACACAAACAATACCGATATTATTCTAAACTGCACGTATTATCGGATGTTTATTCCCACAGAGCGCATCTGTTATTTCTCAAGGACCGTTGCACATTATCATCCGTCAGATGGAACCCAGGTCCACATACAACAGAAAGATGAAAGGAAATAGAACATTGGAGTTTTACGTGTTGCCGACAAGTCAGTTGGAGTCCGAGCACAAACTCGGGTTAGTCAAGGACGTGGAAGAGAAATCGGCTGCACTGTTTCAAAGAAACCCTTTCGGCACTTGCCTGAAGCGATTTATGAAAACATTGAATACCTAAATCTGAAAGGCAGTAAGGGTGTTTGAACCTTCGTCCTCTTAAATGCGAGTCCCATGTGTTAACGACTGCACCAAGTCGCTCCCTATCGGTTTCTAGAAACCGAGGTAGTGGCATACTTTCTCCCAGCAGTGTACCACCTGCTAGACGAGGACACTAGCGGCTCCTACTACCCCTCCAGAAGATTCCAGTGCTACTGCCCTTAGACGTTTTGCCCAGTACGAGCATAATCTGTTGGTAACCCACCACCTTCCCCGGTCATATCTGATTCTTCGTCTTTTTCTACGGCGGTGAATGTTAGTGTTTCCGTAGTTTGGTTTGCATCTTTGTCTATTAATCACAGCAATCCAACTGCTACTGCATTTGTTGAATTCAAAATGTCGACCAAGATGCTGAAAATTGCTCCATGACCGACTTTTTCAATTTCCACTTTCACCTTGATTGCAATACATCTATCTCCGTGGACCAAAGCCTCCATTTCTCTGACGGTTCCCCGGCTGAAATATTTGATGGCACTGGAAGCGTATGCGACACCAGATCAATACGCAATGCGATTGTCAACTGTTGACACCAACTCAGCATGGATTGCAATAACATTATTCCTAGTCGAATGTAGAAAATGAATTTCCCCTCGATACTCCATTCTGTCAATCGGCTGTACCATTTTCTGTTTTTTCCCCCTCCTGTAGTGGCATGAATGGTACTGCGGTGCTGGGTTTTCAAAATGTGCCACGGCTGCTATCTTGTACCTGCAGAAAAAAAATTAAATTGATCAGGTAACTTAAAGCTTTTCAGTCTGTAATTAAAACTTCATGACTATATCCTTAGGAGTGGCGAATTTCAACTCTCAGGCACGGCGCGCTGGCTGTGGTGACCTCTACTCTCCCAATGATCCGGTCAAGAGCAGTGTCATCCATATCTGCTCGTTCTTCCATGCTGCTTCGTAACGACTGAAATGCTGTGTGCCATACGCTAACAGTTGTCACGCAAAACCTATATGCGCAAGATCTATCTGTCCACACGGACTTCTGTAGGCACAACAAGTGACCATTTATGAACGCACCATGTATGTAAGGCATTTCAGTGTTTCCCAAATGTATCTGTGCGTGGAAGGAATTTTGTAACCAGTGTGTTACCAGGTTTGACATGACATTTTTTGAGCGAAAAGTGTCCCAAAACTAATGGTTCTACACTGAGTGATGGAGAGATGTGCGACTGCGTGCCGAATTGTATTGCCTCTGATTTTTTTTGTGAAACATCCTGAGGCTTTTTACATAAAACAAACGTTATTGACCTTATACATCTTTACTCTTCTATATAATGGGTGGTTATAACTAAATTTCAGCTACTCAAGGAGCTCCAGTGTGTGATGTAATCATCATGTGGCAGCGAAACTTAATAAATATGCTAGTATGTTAATGAGGAACTGATTTAAACTGGAAACAAATTAGTACTTTAAACATAGCTGCGCTACAGCAACGGTTCCACGTAATCAGATTAAGAGCAGCCGACCAGTTGCAAAGGATAAAGTAATCTTTACCTAGGTTTCAATAGATATAAATCTATCTTCTTCAGAAGACGGCAGTATTACAGATAGATTTATATCTATTGAAACCTAGGTAAAGATTACTTTATCCTTTGCAACTGGTCGGCTGCTCTTAATCGGAAACAAATTAGTTCCAATTTTGGCTATCAGGAGCAAATCTGGCACTGTACATCAACATATCGACATCTCCGGTGTTCATATTGAATAACAGGCTGTAATTAATAAAATTAACGATGTGTCTTACTCGCTTCTTTGACTTTTTCCACCCACGTCCCGTTCCTAATCCATTACATACGGAAACATTTCTGTACGTCTTTCTAGCATTCACAGCGCCAGATTTGCACCTGGTGGCCAAAATTGAAACTAATTTTTTTCCACTGTAGATTGATCCCTGATAAACATACTAGAATATCTATCAAGTACTGTACGATAATTACGTCCCACAATGGACCTCTGTGAGCAGGTGTACTTTAATTAAAACTACCCAGTATTTGAAGCCCTCTGTAGCTAGAAGGCTCTGAATTGTAGCTCGTATCATGGCGATGTCTAAAGCTGCTACATCGTTGCTTGAGAAACACTACGCTGCAATAGTTTTTTGAGTGCGATAAGTTCGT
Source organism: Schistocerca serialis cubense (assembly GCF_023864345.2). Taxonomy (NCBI): domain Eukaryota; kingdom Metazoa; phylum Arthropoda; class Insecta; order Orthoptera; family Acrididae; genus Schistocerca; species Schistocerca serialis. The sequence goes on along the minus strand of NC_064638.1, from coordinate 435,245,807 downwards.
CCACACATGGTGCTCAGTCTCCTTCAGCATGACAGTGCCAGACCACAAACGACAGCTGCTACATCTAAAACAATCCGACGCCTTGGGTCCACTGTTATCGATCATCCTCCATACAGTCCCGACTTGGCTCCATCCGATTTTCGTCTGTTTCCAAAACTTAGAGAACACCTTCGACAACTTCACTTTGATAGTGATGAGAGGTGCAATCAGAGGTGAGGTAGCGGCACCTTCAACAAAGTAAAATATTCTACAATGGCGTTTCAACAAACTGGTCTCCCATTGAGAGAAATATGTTCGTCGCCAGGGTGACTATTTTGAGAAATAAATATGTAGATTTGAAGAAAAAAGAAGTAGAACGTTAATAACGTTTGTTTTATTTAAAAAGTTTGAAGTTTTTTCACGTAAAAGATGTGGAGGCGTTACTTTTCAGCATGCCCTCATATGTTGTCAGTTAAGAGCATAAAGAGGAAAAGAAGGCATTAGCGAACAGATTGAAATAGAACTAATTATGATAACAGTGAAAATGTAGTTTATGCGGGAGGAGCTTGTAGCGAGGCAAAGGGCTCTGTTTAGACTGCAGTCCCGGCATGACACCGCGTGGGTCTCGTTGATCTCCTATTTTATGGATATGAGTGAACATTTTGGCGTTATTCAAAAGTTTCTTTCACTTGATATCCATTTGTAATAGAATCTTAGAGCGTCATTTGGGCTCAAACGTAATGGCGTATATCGAACAAAATTACCTCCTCTATGTTAGCTCTTGTGGATTCCGAAAACACCGCACTTTTATCAGTCCTTCCGGAAACCCGTGGACCAAGGCAGTTAGGTAGATGAAGTATCTCGCGATTTCCGAAAGACGTTTGGCTCAGTACCACATGTATTCTTATTAGCAAAAGTACGATTGTAAGGGGTATCAGGCGACATTTTTGACTGGATTAACGATTTCTTGGTAGGAAGGACGCAGCATTTTATCTTGGATAGAGTGTCATCGACAGATTGAGAAGTAATTTGCCGTGTGCCCCAGAGAAATGCGTTGGGACTCCTGCTATTCATGATGTATATTAATGACGTTTTCTTCCATTGTACGATTTTGTACCGGATCAATAGTTGCCTTCTTTTCTTCTTTTGTCAGGTTTCTTTGTGCAAAACCGGAAACCAGAACTGTAGCTGTTAGCCGACTGTATTTGTCTGTTTACGATCTTCTAAAGTTATCAATAAAAATATAATTCTTAGAACGATTCGACTCAAGCAAAGACTTAAAACGAGAACCTGTTCTCTCGCAAGTACTCTGATCAAAAATACCCGAAAATCCGCACGTTATGCAGAATTGACCACTTTCACCATTAGATGTCATGAGAGGCGGACCGCCAAGAATAAAAGGAGGTGCTGGTTATTGTGTTGTCAGTAGAGAAGGAGTAACAGGGTCAATTAGAGAAGCTCAATGACTTGGTACGGGAACTAGTTATTCGATGTCACCTAAATAAAATGTCCGCCAAGAGACATTTCAGTCCTAAAGCTTCTGGAGTCGGCCGTTGATAATGCGACTGTGAAGTGGGAACGGGAAGGCACAGTCAAAGAAAAAGCAACACCAGGCAGCCCTCATATTGTAACCGACAGGGGCCGTCGAGCGTTGAGGACGGTCGCCGTCAAAAACCGCATGAAAACAGCGAAAGGAAACACTCGTGTGTTGCAAAGCCGTACCAAAAAGTCCAGCTATCACAATCACTGAGGGTAGGCAATTAATAAGAAAAAATGGAAATGGAAATGTCGTGTGGCTAGGGCCTCCCGTCGGGTAGACCGTTCGCCTGGTGCAGGTCTTTCGATTTGACGCCACTTCGGCGACCTTGGCGTCGATGGGGATGAAATGATAATGATTAGGACAACACAACACCCAGTCCAGAAGCGGAGAAAATTTCCGACCCAGCCGGGAATCGAACCCGGGCCTTTAGAATTGACACTCTGTCACGCTGACCACTCAGCTACCAGGGCAGACGGTTAATAAGAATGGGTACAACGGTAGGTAGCTCCTCATACGTCATACACTGCTGTAGTGAGTGCTAAGCGACGTTTCAGATGGTGTAAAGAGTGACGCCTCCAGACAGTGGGTGACTCGAGACCAGTGATCCAGAGTGAAGTGTCACGGTGTTCTCTTTGGCGATCCGACGTGAAGGTTTGGGTATGGAGAAAGCCGTGAGAACTTTACGTGCCGTCATGTGTAGTGCCAACAGTGAACTACAGAGGAGGTGGCGTTATGGTAAGAAGTTGTTTCTTGTGGTTAGAATGGCGTCTCTCTAATGCGCATAGAAAACTCTAAGCGCAGAAGGATGTGAAGATATTTTCAGTTCGGAGACGATGATTGTTTTTATCAACTTGACAATGAAGCCTATCATAAAGCGGTATCTGTGAGACAATTATTTGTGGTGAATAACATTCCTGAAGTGGACTGGCCTGCCCATATCCCCGACCAGAACCCAATGGACGCTTTTACGATGAGTCAGTAAACTGATTCCACTCCAGACCACAGAGTCGAGCATCACTAGCTCCACTGGCTTCGAATCATAAGGAATAATAGGCTGTCATTCCTTCACAGATATTCATGTACCGATTGGAAATGTCCCCAGCTGATTTCAACTCGTCATATAGGAGAAAGGTGGACACACACCATAGTAACGCCCACCACTAAGTGTGCGGATACTTCTGATCAAATGTGTATATGTCATTTCCACAAAACGCAGTGAACTCCACTGCCCAAAGCCGCCCGGTGTGGCCGAGCGGTTCTAGGCGCTTCAGTCTGGAACCGCGCGACCGCTACGGTCGCGTGTTCGAATTCTGCCTCGGGCATGGATGTGTGTGATGTCCTTAGCTTAGTTAGGTTTAAGTAGTTCTAGGTTCTAGGGGACTGATGACCTCAGATGTTATGTCCCATAGTGCTCAGAGCCATTTGCAGCATTTTCCACTGCTCAAATATGTGAACCTACTCTTCCATCTGAAGGGGGTTAGCAGACCCTTCTTCGACCTTTTATAAGTTGCGGAGTTCGCATCCGCATTTTGGTTTCCGCATCGGCGCAGTCCCTCCCACCTAGGGTTTTAATTGCGGTTTCCCTTTGTATTTTCACCTTATAAATGAGTGTGTTCACCCATCGAAATTCGGTGGCTATTAAGCACGTGCCGTGATGCCGCCTCTAAACTTATCCGAAAATGTGAGTACCTGTACTTCGCCCCCCTGCCCCATCCCACTTCCCAACCGCCACTGCTTACCCCCACCCCAGGGTAATTCGACACTACTGAGCATATCTGTAACGTTTTCAGTCGAGGTGCACATCTCTTGATCCTAGAGATGCGAATGGAAAAAGAGCGGCGATGGACCCTAATTTCTGTGTCTCTAGAGTCCATGCCCTGACGCTCGCCCATGTCGTAAAAGTCCAAAGTGGCAGGGTTACGCACTACCGGTCATGTCAGAGAACCGACTCGTGGCGATAACATATTACATCTTATGGTGACAAACAGACCCGAACTATTTGAAACAGTTCACGCAGAACAGGGAATCAGCGATCATAAAGCAGTTACTGCATCGATGATTTCAGCCGTAAATAGAAATATTAAAAAAGGTAGGAAGATTTTTCTGTTTAGCAAAAGTGACAAAAAGCAGATTTCAGAGTACCTGATGGCTCAACACAAAAGTTTTGTCTCAAGTACAGATAGTGTTGAGGATCAGTGGACAAAGTTCAAAACCATCGTATACTATGTGTTAGATGAGTATGCGCCAAGCAAGATCGTAAGAGATGGAAAAGAGCCACCGTGGTATAACCACCGACTTAGAAACCTGCTGCGGAAGCAAAGTGAACTTCACAGCAAACATAAACATAACCAAAGCCTTGCAGACAAACAAAAATTACGCGAAGCGAAATGTAGTGTGAGGAGGGCTATGCGAGAGGCGTTCAGTGAATTCTAAAGTAAAGTTCTATGTACTGACTTGGCAGACAATCCTAAGCAAGCGGTAGGTGGATCAAAACAAAATGTCGAGACACTCTGTGACCAAAATGGTACTGAAACAGACGATGACAGACTAAAAGCTTTTTCCAAAGCTCTTTGACAGAGGAAGACAGCACTGTAGTTCCTTCTCTAGATCGTCGCACAGATGACAAAATGGTAGATATCGAAATAGACGACAGAGGGACAGAGAAACAATTAAAATCGCTCAAAAGAGGGAAGGCCGCTGGACCTGATGGGATACCAGTTCGATTTTACACAGAGTACGTGAAGGAACTTGCCTCCCTTCTTGCAGCGGTGTACCGTAGGTCTCTAGAAGAGCGTAGCGTTCCAAAGGATTGGAAAAGGGCACAGGTCATCCCCGTTTTCAAGAAGGGACTTCGAACAGATGTGCAGAACTATAGACCTATATCTCTAACGTCTATCAGTTGTAGAATTTTGGAACACGTATTATGTTCGAGTTCAAATGGCTCTGAGCACTATGGGACTCAACTGCTGAGGTCATTAGTCCCCTAGAACTTAGAACTAGTTAAACCTAACTAACCTAAGGACATCACAAACATCCATGCCCGAGGCAGGATTCGAACCTGCGACCGTAGCGGTCTTGCGGCTCCAGACTGCAGCGCCTTTAACCGCACGGCCACTTCGGCCGGCTATTATGTTCGAGTGTAATGACTTTTCTGGAGACTAGAAATCTACTCTGTAGGAATCAGCATGGGTTTCGAAAAAGACGATCGTGTGAAACCCAGCTCACGCAATTCGTCCACGAGACTCAGAGGGCCATAGACACGGGTTCCCAGGTAGATGCCGTGTTTCTTGACTTCCGCAAGGCGTTCGATACAGTTCCCCACAGTCGTTTAATGAACAAAGTAAGAGCATATGGACTATCAGACCAATAGTGTGATTGGATTGAAGAGTTCCTAGATAACAGAACGCAGCATGTCATTCTGAATGGAGAGAAGTCTTCCGAAGTGAGAGTGATTTCAGGTGTGTCGCAGGGGAGTGTCGAAGGACCGTTGCTATTCACAATATACATAAATGACCTTGTGGATAACATCGGAAGTTCACTGAGGCTTTTTTCGGATGATGTTGTGGTATATCGAGAGGTTGTAACAATGGAAAATTGTACTGAAATGCAGGAGGACCTGCAGCGAATTGACGCATGGTGCAGGGAATGGCAATTGAGTCTCAATGTAGACAAGTATAATGTGCTGCGAATACATAGAAAGGAAGATCCCTTATCATTTAGCTACAATATAGCAGGTCAGCAACTGGAAGCAGTTAATTCCATAAATTATCTGGGATTACGCATTAGGAGTGATTTAAAATGGAATGATCGTATAAAGTTGATCGTCGGTAAAGCAGATGCCAGACTGAGATTCATTGGAAGAATCCTAAGGAAATGCAATCCGCAAACAAAGGAAGTAGGTTACAGTACTCTTGTTCGCTCACTGGTTGAATACTGCTCAGCTGTGTGGGATTCGTACCAGATAGGGTTGATAGAAGAGATAGAGAAGATCCAACGGAGAGCAGCCCGCTTCGTAACAGGATCATTTAGTAACCGCGAAAGCGTTACAGAGATAATACATAAACTCCAGTGGAAGTCTCTGCGGGAGAGACGCTCAGTAGCTCGGTACGGGCTTTTGTTGAAGTTTCGAGAGCATACCTTCACCGAGGAGTCAAGCAGTATATTGCTCCCTCGTACGTATATCTCGCGAAGAGCCCATGAGGATAAAATCAGAGAGATTAGAGCCCACACAGAGGAATACTGACAATCCTTCTGTCCACGAACAATAAGAGACTGGAATAGAAGGGAGAACCGATAGAAGTACTCAAGGTACCCTCCGCCACACACCGTCAAGTGGCTTGCGGAGTAGGGATGTAGATGTTCCTCTAGTCAGTTGTTCATGGCTGTATAGTACATCGTCCATTCTCATCTGTGCATTATTGCTGACGCTGTTGGGAAAATAATACCGACTGCGTGGGGTCGCAGCTTTGCCTTAGTTTTCTTTTTCGCTGCTGTGGCGTAGTTACTTTAGCGCAAAGGCACGCGACGCGTTTCTTTCTTACGAGGTACGTGACTTAATTTTCGCCGGTCTGGCGTCGTTCCCACGCCAGTGAGGACGCAGCGCGAGGCTCCACGCGTTGCTCCATCCGTAGGTCGATCGATTCGGCCGAATAATTGCAGATCGCTATCCCGTACGAATGGCTCCCACGTGTGCCAGTACAGCCGACCGGATGAGTTCATTAAACGAGCAGAGGCCGGCCGCAGCGCGCACACCGGGTCATCCGACACGGTGGCGTCGAATCCTACCCAGCCGGAAAGTACCTCACAAATATTGCACACCACATACAGCTCGGTTCTCCAGCACTGGATGTACTCATCTCATGTTCATTTTCCGGCTAAGTATAGACCAAGTTTACTGCAGTAATGTTCGTCTGATGTGCAACGGACACTGGAATCCCTCCGCTAGAAAAACACACCTGTCTTGATGAACGTAATCGATGACAAGCATGTATGTTTTGCGTGGTGCACTATCATTCTGTGCTGGCATAAAAATAATTATTTGACAACATCACGTGAAGGTTTCTAGAAGCTTATGGAATACTGTATCACTTGATAATAACGCAGAAATCATTTAAAGTCGTCAACAGGATTTCAGTCTCAGCGGCGGTTGTGATGCAAGCCCTTTAAGTGACTAAGAATAGTAAATCTTTAAATACGCTTTTAGAAACGTGATGCATATACGAAAGTGACGGCATTAGAAAAATTAATCTTTGGTGGAAAGACAAGCGTCTTTATATCAAGAGCTCAGATGAAAAACCAGTACTCAGCTTAGAAAGAAACACCGACAGGTGGAAAGGAAGTTAAAAGGGCTGTTTAAAAGAAACGAGCTTGGAGCAATATTATGTAAAGGGAAGAGCAAATAGTTGTAGAGACGGAATGTAGTATATTGCGAGAAGAATTTGACACAGCAATGAAATATCTAAGTAGAAACAAGCGTCTGCAGTAGATGACGTTCTCTCAGAATTAATGAGGAGAACCATCGATGAAAAAACTGTTCTATTTGTAATGCAATATATGTGAGACAAGCGCAATACCCTCGGAATTCAAAACCTAATAATCCCAGGTCCAGACGACGCATGTGATGACGGAAGACTGTTACCGAACTATGATTTTAGTAACTGATACTTGAAAAACATGAACACAAATTAATTACAGAAGAATTGGAAGACTGGAGGAAGCCGACGTCTGGTAAGATCAGTCTGGGTTCGGAAGACATGAAAGAACACGACAGACAGTTCTGTGTCTATAATTTGTCTTAGAAGTTAATTTGATAACAGTCAAACGTAGATTTATAGCATTTGTAGATTTAGAGAAATTTTTCATCAATGTTGGCTGAAATATACTGCCTGAAACTCTGGAGGTGGCAGACGTGAAACAGTGGGAGCTAAATGTTATCTACACCTTGTACAGAAATCAGGATATAGTTATACAGGTAAGACTCAGAAATAAAAATGGAAATGGATGTGGAGAAGGGACTGAGATAGGGTAATAGCCTAGCACCCATGTTACTGATTTGTACAATGAGCAAGATGTTAATGTGACTGAGGGGAACTCTGGAAAACGAATTAAAGATCAGTAAGAAGAAATGAAAGTCACAAGAGTTTTCGTAGACATCGTAATTATGTGACAGATGACGAAGACTTTGATCAGTGTAACGAAGCGGATAGTGTCGGGAAAAGAAATTGTAAGCTGTATATCAACAAAAGTACGTAAGAGAAATGGAATTTACTCGAATGAAATGAGGTGTAGCTGAGAGAATTAGATGAGGAAAAGTGGCACTAAAAGTGATAGAAGAGTTTTGCTGCTTGTGCCGGAAAATAATAATTTTCGACGGCCGAAGTATTGCAGACTGACAACAATAAGAAAATACTGAAAAAGAGACAGTTATTTCAATGAAAACAAATTTAAATATAAGCAAATAGTAGCCATGAACGAGTGAAACGTGATCGACAAACAGCGCAGAAAAAGTGGGAAAATAACTTTTGAAACATGGTGCATCGGGAGAATGCTGAAGATTAGATCGTTACTGAAGAGGAGAAAAGTCGAACTCCAGTGGAAATAAATTTATTGTCTACTTCGTTTAAAAGAAGGGATAGGTTGATAGAATACATAGCGATTCATCAAATAACTGTTAATTTTGACATGGGAAATCATCCGAAATTTTTGATAAGGAAGGCGGAATAAGGAGTTAGGAAGCGGGTTCCCCTTCTCTGTCAGAGTCTTTTGTGCTCTGACAGAAGTGTTTTCCATCGGTTCCCTTCTATTCCCTTACATAAAACGAATTCTGTAGCTCAATAGAGCCTTGGCAGTCTATTTCTATACTTCGACAAATTCACGTACTTCGACACATATAAACAAAAAATGCGAACGCATATATGAAATTAACAGAAAATCATCTGGTTTGTCTGTAAACGTTGTCGGAACACTTTGTTCATCCAACGCAAACTCGTCTACAAGATCGGATTATAGTTTGTATCTTAAAAGAATAAAATGTTATTACATATATTTTACTGATTTTGCAATATTTCCAGTTTTACATAATTCTCGTCAGTTATTTTAAGTTATTTTTGGGCAGCTAAGCTCCATTTTAGCCCATTTTTGGGCACTTTCCTCACATTTGTACGAGGATTAAGTGCCTGATATACGGAGACAGTGCGTCATAAACTTTTATTCATGAAAAATGACACCTAAAATCACAGTATGGTAACATCAGAACCGTTACGATATCCCTATAATCCTTTCCAAGTGATCACTAGGGCAGTTAAGACTATATTTACGCTTCTTACCGGAAATTAAATGCATATTTTGCATGAAAAAGTACGGTAAATTCAATCTATGAATCTCGGTAACCGCTAATGACATGGTAAAAGTTTCAAGGTTCCCCAAGATCATCACCTTAAGAACGTATTGTAACGATTTTGACGAGTTTCTATGAACAGAAATTTCAGCGATGGCCATCACCACAATTGGTACTTCCTGTACCAAAAAATCACATATTTTACGGTTTTCTTAGGAACCGCCTATGAATAAATGGTACTTTTATAACACGCCTAAGGTCCACCGTAGAACACTCCTAATGCAAAGAACCCAACCGAGTTGCTCAGTTTTCCTGCGCTGGAGGAAGTGTACAATGTTTAAATTTTAGGTCTGCACAGTAGGATAACTACAGCACGACCGTTCCCTAATAGGTATAACAACGGTAGATAGGCCAAAGGCTATGAGAGAAACTCGACCCCCTGTCTCTATGATGAATAGAACCCGAGATATAACCGCCTGAAAAATCGCATTATCGCGCGCAGTTTGTTGGAACACGTTGGCACCGTGCACTGTCAAGCACGGACCGATGAAACGCTATTGGTACGGTGTACAATCGTGCACGGAACGATTTGTGGCACGACACGCTCACAACACGTATAACTGGGTCAAATGGCTCTGAGCACTATGGGACTTAACATCTGACGTCATCAGTCCCCTACACTTAGAACTACTTAAACCTAACTAACCTAAGGACATCACACACATCCATGCCCGAGGCAGGATTCGAACCTGCGACCGTAGCAGCAGCGCGGTTCCGGACTGAAGCGCCTAGAACCGCTTGGCCACAGCGGCCGGCACGTATAATTGTAACAAAAAGTATGCTCTCAGTGAACTCTAAGACTCTGTAAAAATAAAGTTGTCTTGCGATACATTAGGTATTGTGTTATGATAAACTGGAGCACTTTGCGTTGACTACAACTGCAAATATTCTGTTGCAGTGGAGAACAGATTAACACATAAATCTTCCCGCTCCTTCCTTTCATTCCCCTACCACACAACTAATACGTGACAAAGTGCTTTACTCTAGTCCCAGAGATCACCCAATTATTCTCCCAGATTCAGGGAGATAACTACAGAGTTACGCACGTGACCGATGGAGGGCATTACACCGTAAAATTCCCAGTACTGCGGTAGTTGGGATTTACCGTGCAGCTGGTGACGAGGTCGTCACTCTACGGCACTGTGAGCTCTGCGCATGTACACCAGTGTATTAAATAGGATTTCTCTCACGCTACGGTAATGTTTACATTTCCGAACGAGAACAACAGGACGTTTCAACGCCAGAGTCCATTCTCCCACAGAAATAAAACTGACCCACCTGTCGCCATCGAGTGCCTATATACACATTTGACGCTACAATGACACAATTTCTCTCTTTTCGTTTCTTTTTGTGTCCATTGTCTGAATCTATCTATCTGTGTCTGTCTGTCAAACTTTCGCTGTCCCTCCATCCCCTTCCTCCCTATTTCCCGGTTTTATGTTTAGATTTTCATTTACGTGTTTTTAAGCATATTTTATTGTTCTATGGTTTTAGCGTACTTTGCAGAAAGAGCATATAACGCAAATTGGCCTTCGCCTAAAGTAAGCTAATAGAATTTGATAACTGTCACTAATAATTCATTGCTTTTCAGCAACTGACCACTATTCTTCTTTAAATGCTGTTACACTAGGCTATTAACTGATTACGTGCAATACAGCAAAATCTCTGTTTTCTGTGTTTACACATGCACATGTTGTTGCTATCCTGAGAATGATTAACCTGTGTTCCTCTCGGTGAATGTTGTTTCCCTATAGCTGTTAGTATGTGGATGACCACCGAGAGGCCTAAGCTTTGTAATTAATCTTGTTGTTGTTGTTGTGGTCTTCAGTCCTGAGACTGGTTTGATGCAGCTCTCCATGCTACTCTATCCTGTGCAAGCTTTTTCATCTCCCAGTACCTACTGCAACCTACATCCTTCTGAATCTGCTTAGTGTAGTCATCTCTTGGTCTCCCCCTACGATTTTTACCCTCCACGCTGCCCTCCAATACTAAATTGGTGATCCCTTGATGCCTCAGAACATGTCCTACCAACCGATCCCTTCTTCTGGTCAAGTTGTGCCACAAACTTCTCTTCTCCCCAATCCTATTCAATACTTCCTCATTAGTTATGTGATCTACCCATCTAATCTTCAGCATTCTTCTGTAGCACCACATTTCGAAAGCTTCTATTCTCTTCTTGTCCAAACTATTTATCGTCCATGTTTCACTTCCATACATGGCTACACTCCATACAAATACTTTCAGAAATGACTTCCTGACACTTAAATCAATACTGGATGTTAACAAATTTCTCTTCTTCAGAAACGCTTTCCTTGCCATTGCCAGTCTACATTTTATATCCTCTCTACTTCGACCATCATCAGTTATTTTGCTCCGCAAATAGCAAAACTCCTTTACTACTTTAAGTGCCTCATTTCCTAATCTAATTCCCTCTGCATCACCCGACTTAATTAGACTACATTCCATTATCCTTGTTTTGCTTTTGTTGATGTTCATCTTATATCCTCCTTTCAAGACACTGTCCATTCCATTCAACTGCTCTTCCAAGTCCTTTGCTGTCTCTGACAGAATTACAATGTCATCGGCGAACCTCAAAGTTTTTATTTCTTCTCCATGAATTTTAATACCTACTCCGAATTTTTCTTTTGTTTCCTTTACTGCTTGCTCAATATACAGATTGAACAACATCGGGGACAGGCTACAACCCTGTCTTACTGCCTTCCCAACCACTGCTTCCCTTTCATGTCCCTCGACTCTTATAACTGCCATCTGGTTTCTGTACAAATTGTAAATAGCCTTTCGCTCCCTGTATTTTACCCCTGCCACCTTTAGAATTTGAAAGAGAGTATTCCAGTCAACATTGTCAAAAGCTTTCTCTAAGTCTACAAATGCTAGAAACGTAGGTTTGCCTTTCCTTAATCTTTCTTCTAAGATAAGTCGTAAGGTCAGTATTGCCTCACGTGTTCCAGTGTTTCTACGGAATCCAAACTGATCTTCCCCGAGGTTGGCTTCTACTAGTTTTTCCATTCGTCTGTAAAGAATTCGTGTTAGTATTTTGCAGCTGTGACTTATTAAGCTGATAGTTCGGTAATTTTCACATCTGTCAACACCTGCTTTCTTTGGGATTGGAATTATTATATTCTTCTTGAAGTCTGAGGGTATTTCGCCTGTTTCATACATCTTGCTCACCAGATGGTAGAGTTTTGTCAGGACTGGCTCTCCCACGGCCGTCAGTAGTTCCAATGGAATATTGTCTACTCCGGGGGCCTTGTTTCGACTCAGGTCTTTCAGTGCTCTGTCAAACTCTTCACGCAGTATCGTATCTCCCATTTCATCTTCATCTACATCCTCTTCCATTTCCATAATATTGTCCTCAAGTACATCACCCTTGTATAGACCCTCTATATACTCCTTCCACCTTTCTGCTTTCCCTTCTTTGCTTAGAACTGGGTTTCCATCTGAGCCCTTGATATTCATACAAGTCGTTCTCTTATCTCCAAAGGTCTCTTTAATTTTCCTGTAGGCGGTATCTATCTTACCCCTAGTGAGATAGGCCTCTACATCCTTACATTTGTCCTCTAGCCATCCCTGCTTAGCCATTTTGCACTTCCTGTCGATCTCATTTTTGAGACGTTTGTATTCCTTTTTGCCTGTTTCACTTACTGCATTTTTGTATTTTCTCCTTTCATCAATTAAATTCAATATTTCTCCGGTTACCCAAGGATTTCTACTAGCCCTCGTCTTTTTACCTACTTGATCCTCTGCTGCCTTCACTACTTCATCCCTCAAAGCTACCCATTCTTCTTCTACTGTATTTATTTCCCCCATTCCTGTCAATTGCTCCCTTATGCTCTCCCTGAATCTCTGTACAACCTCTGGTTCTTTTAGTTTATCCAGGTTCCATCTCCTTAAATTCCCACCTTTTTGCAGTTTCTTCAGTTTTAATCTACAGGTCATAACCAATAGATTGTGGTCAGAGTCCACATCTGCCCCTGGAAATGTCTTACAATTTAGAACCTGGTTCCTAAATCTCTGTCTTACCATTATATAATCTATCTGATACCTTTTAGTATCTCCAGGGTTCTTCCATGTATACAACCTTCTTTCATGATTCTTAAACCAAGTGTTAGTTATTATTATGTTGTGCTCTGTGCAAAATTCTACCAGGCGGCTTCCTCTTTCATTTCTGTCCCCCAATCCATATTCACCTACTATGTTTCCTTCTCTCCCTTTTCCTACACTCGAATTCCAGTCACCCATGACTATTAAATTTTCGTCTCCCTTCACAATCTGAATAATTTCTTTTATTTCATCATACATTTCTTCAATTTCTTCGTCATCCGCAGAGCTAGTTGGCATATAAACTTGTACTACTGTAGTAGGTGTGGGCTTCGTCTCTATCTTGGCCACAATAATGCGTTCACTATGCTGTTTGTAGTAGCTTACCCGCATTCCTATTTTCCTATTCATTATTAAACCTACACCTGCATTACCCCTATTTGATTTTGTGTTTATAACCCTGTAGTCACCTGACCAGAAGTCTTGTTCCTCCTGCCACCGAACTTCACTAATTCCCACTATATCTAACTTCAACCTATCCATTTCCCTTTTTAAATTTTCTAACCTACCTGCCCGATTAAGGGATCTGACATTCCACGCTCCGATCCGTAGAACGCCAGTTTTCTTTCTCCTGATAACGACATCCTCTTGAGTAGTCCCCGCCCGGAGATCCGAGTGGGGGACTATTTTACCTCCGGAATATTTTACCCAAGAGGACGCCATCATCATGTAATCATACAGTAAAGCTGCATGCCCTCGGGAAAAATTACGGCTGTAGTTTCCCCTTGCTTTCAGCCGTTCGCAGTACCAGTACAGCAAGGCCGTTTTGGTTATTGTTACAAGGCCAGATCAGTCAATCATCCAGACTGTTGCCCTTGCAACTACTGAAAAGGCTGCTGCCCCTCTTCAGGAACCACACGTTTGTCTGGCCTCTCAACAGATACCCCTCCGTTGTGGTTGCACCTACGGTACGGCTATCTGTATCGCTGAGGCACGCAAGCCTCCCCACCAACGGCAAGGTCCATGGTTCCAGTTAAATTGTAATGCTTCACTTTAAAAATTCGAAACTAAATTCGTAGAAAATTTAATAACACGTGCAATAAATCATATTACAAGGTGCGACAATAAAGTAATGAGACTGATGTGAAAAAAATGTTGCTTACCATTTTAGTCAAGTTTGGTGTTGTCTCCTTCAAAGTAGTTCCCTTCTCACTGTACACATTTTTTCCAGCGCTTCTGCCACCACTGATGGTAACATTCCTGGAACTCATCTTCTGTAATATCCTCCAAGACCCTCAGCTATTTGGACATCTTGTGTTGTTTGAAAATGGTGTCTCTTGACCGCCGTTTTGACTCTTGGAAATAGAAAAAAGTCGCTCAAACGACATCTCGTGAATAAGGTGGCTGCGGTAGTGCTGAAATTTGTTTTGAGGTTAAAAATTGCTGTACTGACAGAGCATTGTGGGATGCCGCATTATCATGATGCAGAATCCAATTATCAGCAATGTTGGCACGGACACGAAGAACTCTCTTACGAAGTCTTTCTAAGATTTCTTTGTAGCAATACTGGTTAACTGTTTGTCCAGGAGGCACACACTCTTTATGAACAATTCCCTTGGAATCAAAGAAGCACACAAGCATGCATTTCACTTTTGACTTTGACATGAGAGCTTTTTTTGGTCTTGGTGATCCCTTTGAGCACCATTGCGAACATTGGCGTTTTTCTTTGGATCGTACTGAAAAAAAAAACAACTTTCATCAGCAGTGATCACACAGCTCAACAATTCTGGATTGATTTCCGTTTGCTCTAACGGATCGGCTGCCACATTTTTCCGTGTTTCTCGCTGTTGTGGTGTGAGATTTTTGGGGACCATTTTTGCACAAATATTTCTCATACCAAGATCCTCAGCTATTATTAGACGAACTGTTTCTTGATTGAGTTCACGCACCCTGGCCAAGTTGTCATCAGTCCGTGAGGTTGATGGTCGTCCACTGCGGCCTTCATCTTCAACATTCGTTCTGCCTTCAGTGAACATTTTATGTCTACAAGAAACTTGAGCTCTTGACATAATCTTCTCTCCAAAAGCCTTCTAATGCTTACTGTAAGTTATCATCGCGTTTTCACCCAATTTAACGTAAAAAGAAATGGAATACCGTTGCACAATATTATGCTGTTCCATTTCCGTGACGAGAGACACAAACACGTGTTAACTTATTACAGCACAACTCACGACTGAGCAGTTGCATCGATGTGCCGCTTGGACTACAAGCAGCTTATAGACCGAGGTCAAAGATATTGTAACTATGCAAGCCTGTACGATTGCCACATCTTGCAAAGAAAATCAGTCTCATTACTTTATTGCCGCACCTCGTATTATACATTCGGATATTATTCCCTCATTCTATACACTGAAGGAAAAAAATCGGTACACCAAGAAGGACATTGGCGACATAAACGAAAGTTGGAAGACATGTTCCTATATCTGGCCTCGGTGCCAGTGATGGCCGTGTTTTGGTTAGAAAGAGGCTAGTTGAGGGCCTGCAACCAACTGTCTGCGGGCTAGACATAGTGGATCTACACCTGCAGTTATGGTCTTGGGTGCAGTTTTGTATGACAGCAGGAGCAATCACATAGTTATCCCAAGCACCCTGATATCAAATTTGTACGTCAGTCTGGTGATTCGACCTGTTGTGCTACCATTCATGGACATCTTTCCAGGTGATGTCTTCCAACAGGAAAACGCGCGCCCACATGACGCTCTTGTACTCCAACCTGTTCTATAGAGTGTCGACATTTTGTCTCGGCCTGATCGATGACCAGATCTGACTCAATCCAGCATATACGAGATATCATCGGACGACGACTCCAGCGTCATCCGCAAACAGCATTAATCGTCCCTGTATCGTCCCTGTATTGACCGACCAAGTGCAAGAGGCATGGTACTCTGTCCTAAAAACCGACATCCGGCACCTGTGTACAACACAATACATCCACGTTATAGTGCTTGTATTCAATATCTTGGTGGTTACACAGGTCAGTAATGTACCAAACTTTCACACCTGCAGTGGCACATCTCCCGCTTACATTAACCTGTGATCTTGCAATGTTAATCACTTAAACCTAGACAAATGTATTCCCGAAATTTCATTATTCATCGTTATTTTTTCGTGTTGCAATTTTTTCCCGTCAGTGGATTTTTGAGACTCTACTATCACCCACAAAATCAAGGCCGTACTGGTTCCTGACGTCCACCACATTTATCATGATACATATGATCCATGATCATGTCTGTATAGCCGTCCGGAGTGGTCGATCGGTTCTAGGCGCTACAGTCTGGAGCCGCGCGACCACTACGGTCGCAGGTTCGAATCCCGCATCGGGCATGGATGTGTGTGATGTCCTCAGGTTAATTAGGTTTAAGTAGTTCAAGTTCTAGGGGACTGATGACCTCAGGTGTTAAGTCCCATAGTGCTCAGAGCCATTTGAACCATGTCTGTATTTTAACTGTGGGATAAACACAGCATCTAGTCACAATTTAGAACAAATAACCTAGTCGCAAACAGGCAAAAACCCAATGAAAGAAGAGAAGAAAATCCAACAGCTGATTGGGAAAGGAGGGATAACAGACGTTTTAAATTCCACGGACGTCATTGCCCTTCTGCCTGACAGTAACGACGAATTATAGAATGTAGCGAACGTCTTATTATAGGTTGAGGACAAACAGATGTGAGACGGAGATGAAAAGCATAGCCGAAATGGGATGTTCCCACCATCAAAATTAGGAAAGGCAGAGCAGTATAACAAGAAATAGAATTCTCCTATATGGCGGGCAAGATTATAAGAGGCAGATGAAATAGGGAATATACGGGAGTTACGTGGGCGCATGTAAAGAAGTCTTTCCACAAGAAAAGGCTTCCACTCAAGTATGAAATATTGACAAAACCGAGGAAACAGTTCGCCGAGAATATAGACGGCACGGACATAAAATACGAACCACGGGAGATTCGATGAATAGGAAAATTTTATTCTTGAAACATGGTGCTACGAAATACTTTACATATCAATGGGATATCTATGGAACGAACTGAAATGGTGCGAGTAGAGATAGACACTCTTCAGAAGATGAGGAAGACTAACCAGATGTCCGATATCGCATCACTTAAGTAATGTGTAAGTAATGACACAAGGAGGAATTTGAAGTTCGAAAGAGTAAAATAGAACGTCTAACAGGTTACACGTAGAAGGTATGCAAAGATCAAAAGACTACCACGAGAAACACAAATTTTGAAAAAAAAGAAAAAGAAACTGATTTCTAACAGCAGGTCATCTGCAAACTGAGGCACACATTTCTTGCACCCATGATATATTGCTTCTCTCATATTATGAAAATATGAATCAAAGTACCAAGATGAGAATCATATCTAGTACGTTCCTCTCTACTCACGTTCAACCGTTATCGATACCAATCAATATTCAAGATTGGCATATCAGACACCTGAATGCCCCAGGGTATTTAAGAACTACGGTAAAGAGGATGAAATACGAATTTCCTTGAAGGACGATCAAACAGCTGATACTTCTGTACTACATGCAGTATGAAGACAGTACTGATACCAATAACATACATCAATGATACCCGTGCGATTCTGGCTTGATTCAATCTCCATTGTTTCTTCTGGTCGCAACTTATCGCACAATTTATTTTTATTTATTTTTTTATCCAATCTGATAGGATTTTGGTCTCCAGGTCCCCTCTTTCATTGCATGAGGAATTTAGACACAAAATACCTTTTACAACAAGGGTAATAGTGAACGATAGTATTTTTACTTTGATACACAGTTATTAATGGTTCTACATTTACATCGACGTGGATGCTCTGCAAATCACTCTTAAGTGCCTGGCAGGGGGTTCATCGAACTACCTTCACAATAATTCTCCATAACTCTACTCTCGAACAGCAAGTGAAAAAAAAAACACATCTATCCTTACGAGCTATGATTACACTTATTTTATTATGTAGGACGGCGTCAACAAAATATTTTCACATTCGGAGGAGAACGTTGGTGATTGTAATTTATGAGAAGATCCCGTCGCAACGGGAAACGTCTTTGTTGTAATGATGTCCACCACAAAGCCTATATCATGTCCTTGGCACACTCTCCCCTATTTCACAATAATACAAAATATGTTGCTCTCCTTTGAACTGTCTCGATGTACTCCGTTAATGCTATCCGGTAAAGGTCCCACACTGCGCAGCTGTACTCCATTTTGTAAACACAGCACCCACCGGCAGGGCATCTTCTTGATGGCATGAATGCGCAACCACCTCTTCCTGACTGGAGACCCCTTGGTAGGACTCGGCGCGGGTTTCGCCGGACGGATGCGGCTTCTGATTGATGTCCGTCGGCTGGCGGTACGGAAACAGCGACGCCATGACCCCACTCTGAAGGATGGCTCTCGGGTAGCGGCGACCGGAAAGGCCAGGGATCTATGAACATACGAGAAGTGGCACAACTTTGCAAGCGACAAGGTCGTACTTGAGTTAGGTGCCGCTTCTGCGTGCTAGACATACTGGATCTACATCTGGAGCTATGGTATCGGGTGCGATTTCGTATGACAGCAGGAGCCATCTCATAGTTATCCCAAGCACCCTGATTTCAAATTTGTACGTCAGTCTGGTGATTCGACCTGTTGTGCTGCCATTCACGGACAGCATTCTAAGTGAGGCCTTCCAAGAGAACTTCGGACCTGCAACAAATGTTCAAATTTGTGTGAATTCTTAAGGGACAAACCTGCTGATGTCATCGGTCCCTAGACTTACACACTACTTAAACTAACTTATGCTAAGAACAACATACGCACACCCATGCCCGGGGGAGGACTAGAACTTCCGGCCGGAGGGGCCGCGTAATCCGTGACATGGCGCCTCTAACCACGCGGTCCTGACACATACGAGAAGTAAATCAACTGGCAATGACGCCGCGCTCCCATGACTTTTTTCTGCCATAGATTCTGTAAACCACAGGTTGGCCAATCCGATATGTTGGCTGACTGGAGTCTCTAGTCGCCGACCGCAGTTGGGGATGGAGCAAATGCAAGAGCGTGCCGTGGCGTCACCTATATAGCAATTCTGCGGGCGAAGGGCCGTTGCGGGTATGGGAGTGATAAGTGGACAAAAAGTGAAGCAAGGTTTGTTCGCTTGGATGATTCAAGTGAAGTTTGTCCATGTGCTGTTTCCACGTACGAACAAAACGTTAAGCCTCATCATTAGATTATAGGTGGAATGGTGCTAAGAGGAGATGGCGCATGCCGTTCGCTGTACAGAAATATTTAAATCCTGCAAAGACAAACTGAGGTTCGTTGTCCGTGATGAGCAATTCCTGCCGACCTTCGATGCAGTATGTCGACTGAAGTGCTTGCAAAGTGGAGCGAGATGCTGTCGGTGACATGGGAGCAACAAAGGCGAATTTACTGTATGCGGCGACAGTTACTAACCAGCGTGTGTTCCAGTAAGAGCCAGCAAAGCCTACGTGCATACGCTGCCAAGGCGCTTCTGCCTTGGGCCACTCAAACAAGTAATGAGGAGGGGCGGCCTGATATTACGCACACGCTTGATGTTGATCAGACATCCTTTCTATTTGCACGTCCATGCCGAACCATGTCCAATACCTGCGGGCTAATAGTTTTGTGCTGACAACAGCCCAATGACCTTGAAGCAATAAGCTGAGTACTCGTCTCTGAAGCACTTTCCGTATCATAACACACAAATGTCCTGAGTTCGTGTGAAGCAGCACGACACCATGAACAAAAATGATTTAAATGACTCTGATCACTACGGGACTTAACATCGTAGGTCATCAGTCCCCTCGAACTTAGAACTACTTAAGCCTAACGAACCTAAGGACATCACACACATCCATGCCCGAGGCAGGATTCGAACGTGCTACCATTAGCAGTCGCGCGGTTCCGGACTAAAGCGCCTAGAATCGCTCGGCCACAGCGGCCAGCACACCATGAACAACAACAAGATCATATCGACGTGCAACATATCGACGAACAATGGGGCTAACCGTGTGTTTGATAGAAGATAGCCATCCGGTACAAATGATTTGCAAAATTTGCAAATCTGAATCGGAAGATGTGGCTGGCGCTGCTTTGCGATAATCCAGGGGGAACTGCTCGACAATGTCAGTTTCTTGTACATCAGTTTTAAAACATGCTGCTTCAGGAGTATCGAACTCAGCGTCAGGTTCCATAGGTAGACATGAGAGAGAGTCTGCATTCGCATGCTTAGAAGTGGGCCGATAAATGACCTCGTGCTGGTAGTGAGAGAGAAGAAGACCACAACGTTGCAGTTTGTGAGCAGGTACAGATAGGAATCGGTTTGGCCGGTTTTTGGAGAGTAACTTCAAAGGCTTGTGATCCGTGACCAAATAGAATTTTGACCTTATAAGTACCGGCGAAATGTAATCACTCCAAAATTGACGGCGAGAGCTTGCTTTGCTATTTGAGAATTGTTCTGCTGTGCTTTATTCAGAAGCTTGGAAGCGAAGGCAGTACCTCAGTCTGATGAACCAATCCAGTGTAACAAAACAGCAACAATTCCATACCATGGCCGAAATGACAGGTTGGTTTGGATCTAATAAACCAAGCATCGATCACAGAGCAATGCCGCTTTCAGTTTCTCAAAGGCTATGTCACAATCTTGGGGCCAAACAAAAGGAACAGTTTTGCGGTGAAGGCGATGCAAGGGAGCCGCTATATGAGCTGCGTTAGCGATGAAGCCAGTGTAATAATTGAGCTTCCCCTGACCTGAATGCTATAGAACACCTTTGGGATGTTTAGGAACGCCGACTTCGTGCCAGGTCTCACCGACCGACATCGATACCTCTCCTCAGTGCAGCACTTTGTGAAGAATGGTCTGCCATTCCCAAAGACACCTTCCAGCACCTGATTGAACGTATGCCTGTGAGAGTGAAAGCTGTCATCAAGGCTAAGGGCGGGCCAACGCCATATTGAATTCCAGCCGTATCGATGGAGGGCGCCACGAATTTGTAAGTCATTTACAGCCAGGTGCCGGATACTTTTGATAGTGCATTTTCGTCTGGAAAAAGACACACTTTTCTTTATTACACTTGAGACCGGCCTTAGACAAAAGTTGAAATAAAGTGTTCAAGTTGGATAGACGTTCTTCCGCTGTGCTGTCAGCAAGTACAATATCGTCCAGGTGATTTGTACATGAGCGTACAGAAGTAGTCAGCTGTTTTATGTAGCGTTGGAAAATGTCAGGTGCTGATGCGCTACCGAAAGGCAATCGAAGGAGCTTGAAAAGTCCTAAATTTCTACTGATGACAAACACATTTCGCGATAATTCGTCTGAAGGTAGGCATCGCGGAGGTCAGATTTTGAAAAATAGCGACCTGCGCCTAAGCGATCCATGAATTAGTCAGGTCGAGGCAATGGATAAGTATCCACAACTGTCTGAGGATTGACAGTGGCTTAGAAATCAGCACAAACCTGATTTTTTCTGAGGGTTTGCGAACATAAAGCACTGAGGAAAGACCACTAACTTGCAGAGATTGGTGTGATTATGCAATTTTCCTGCCAGTGAGCCACTTCTTTGGCAACCTGTTCACGAAGTGCAATAGGTACTGTAATGCGCGTTGTCTTTAAGCTCTGCAATTTGTTAAGAGAAAGTTGATTTCTCGTCAAGCCGTTCATTCCAGCCAATAATTAAGAGACCAATGATTATGCTACATCTGCTCACTCAAAATACCGTGACTCTTTAAAAAATTCCTCAGTGAGCAGGCCAGGCCACAAAATATTACAACGAGGACTTGTTTTTGTAAACAGGGTGAAATCGATTTCACCTAGTTCCTTATAACAAATTAACAACAGCAAATATTACGTACCAATAAGTATGCTAATTTCATCATTACTACAAGTTTATTAAATTAAATGTAAAATCTTAATAAAGACCTAAAACAATTATAAAAACAAATTCTAAAATATTGATCTAAAATCTAATCTTAAAGATAGCTGTTTTAAAGCTTACGATTATATTTTTAAATAAGTAAATTATAGGTTAATAACTTTGAAGATTAAATAACAAGAAAGTTAATAATTATATTTAAAAAAATAAGTAGAAACATACTAACTTTAAAGAATTAAATTCCTTCTTAAGAAACTATATATCTTCAGAAACGATTAACATTTTATTTCTTCAAATAGCTTAGCAGTAATTAATGCGATGGAGCGATTCGAAAAACACAGTGGCGAGTTCCAATTGATGTGCTGGCCACCAGACTCACCAGATATGAACCCGATCGAACACATCACTGATGTGATTGAACGTATCGTTAGACATCATCGCCCCCTCCGCGGAATTTACCGAATTAGGTGACTTGTGTGTGCAGATGTGGCGCCATCTCCCACCAGTGAGCTGTCAAGGCCTCAATGCATCCATGCCACGACGTGTCGCCACTGTTATCCGTGCCAAAAGTGCACACACCAACTATCAGGTAAGTGCTCATAATGTTCTGACAGATCAGTGTAGGCTCGCTGTAGCTAGTCTAATCTGGTGTTCAGGGTTCCTGAGCAGTTCAAATGGTTCAAATGGCTCTGAGCACTATGGGACTTAACTACTGTGCTCATCAGTCCCCTAGAACTTAGAACTATTTAAACCTAGCTAACCTAAGGACATCTCACACATCCATGCCCGAGGCAGGATTCGAACCTGCGACCGTAGCAGTCGCGCTCCTGAGCAGTGATACGTAGAAAGTTGTTGTGTATTCTTAGATACATCATTTAATACTCTTTCTTAAAACTTTGTAAATAGGCTCACACAGAATATGCTTAAGTCCGAAACTAAATCAAAGTGACCGTGTCTCTTGGCGTCATGTCAATTCGAAGCAGTCACGGAATTCTCTAGTTATTAAGCATAAAATAATCTCACAAACTGTTAAAAAATCTCATCGTAAGATTTTTTGAGCTTAGCTTAAGACTTGGTTCAGCCGCTATACTCTCTTATGGTTTTGAATTCGTCATATTGTTATCAATATTTCTGTGATTAAATACCTAATAAAGACGGTATTAAACGTTTATATTCCATCACAGCGATAAACTTGAAGCACGCAATATTGCATTTTTTTATATTTTTCCGAAGGAGTGCGTAAACTGAGTGAACATTTGTGTCTCTGAATGTTCTGTCACACCAATTTGTGAAAATGAAGCTAGCTGTGGTTCAGTTACAGCCATCTCTAAGGGCCTCAGCGAATCCTTTGTGCAAGGACCTAAACCAGATATGCCCACAGCGCAACTTATAACGGGAGCTTCTGCTATCTATCGAAAGCAGCAGTGTCTGCCGAATATCGACTGGGCCCTCCAGTAATTGGCAATTAGTCATTTTGATGGCACATGGACACAGGATATCTGTGCTCTGTTCGGGTGGCTCTGGGAGCGATTTAAGTGAAAACGTGAACCATTTAGCGTAATTGATGCAAAACAACTGGTTCACTTCACACATGTTTGTTATGTGTTGCTTTGCATACGGCGCAGAACTTTTCATAATTTCCTCATAGCGTCTGAATTATACTACTGTTACAGATATCGTACTTTTTCGAGTCTTCATTCGTTTCGTATCTTCTGTGATTTAAAACTTAACGTTCACTAAGTATTGTTTACAACCTAGTGTCACCATCTGCCCTACGCCTAATCGTTACGTGTTGTTTTGGATTCATTGCAATATTTTACACAATTTCCCGATAATGTCGGTTTAGGATTGTTATTAGAGAATATCGTGCTTTTCAGTTTTAATTCACTTCATGTCTTCTGCTAGCTAAAATTTACGTTCAGCGAACAGCTATGTGTTGTTTACATTCTCGTGTTTTTTACGTCCGCCTGCCGCCTAGAAGTTAGCTACACAACTCATTGAAAGGTATGTTGAGTCTTTGGCAATCTATGAAGGAAAGAGGGACTGCTGCCGGACACTTAGTTCTTCAATAACGATAGCAAAATCAGCGGCTATATTTGAATCTACCGTCATTTATTTTTTCTAATACATGCCACCAGTTTCGACACCACCTTGTATCTTATTCGGGCCTGCCATACACAACCGTTTTCATGTGCAACGAAATTAACTGGATTCCGTACTTTCCGTGACAACAAGAAACCTAGTATGCTCAGACGACAACTGGAATTCCACGGCACACCTTACCGCACTCAAGGCCTGATTTCATTTATATAGCCAGGAGAGATTTAGCTGGCTTAACTACGATTGAAGAGGGAATTCAAGGTAAAATCCGCAAGGAAAGCGTAAAGTGCAATTGCAGAGTAAGGTTCATGATTGTTAGTCTGAGTTTGCAATAATCCCATGTTTTGCTTCTCAGTTAAAGAACCCCTCACATCCTCCAAATAGTAATATTTATTCTCCACATCTAATTAATAAATATGCCGTGGTTATTAAATGTTAATGTAACTTTGAAATTGAAATAATTTGTTAATCTGGCACTCAGTCATTATTGATACTTATGTAATTGTCATTGCCTATTATTGGTCATGATGATTTCTGAAGTTTTAAATAGACTTAATTTATAAAATCCCTTCTCACACGCTATTTAGTAGTTAACAGGACCCAAACAAACTCTTTTTATTAATTCGTTCTTAGTAACAATAAGCTTTAGCCCCTGCTGCTGCATGTGGTGCGAATTGTTGTAAACCACATGGAAAATAGCAGTCATCTATAGAGGTGAGTGCAAAACTTAGTGCCAAAATAGAGACACTGACACACCACAACATGTAATGTACTCTAATCCAGTAAATTCCGTTGCACAAGTCAGATTCTGTATCACTTGTAAATTCTTGTTCAAAAAACGCAGTCAAGTAGCTTTGGTATTCATTGTTACAGGTTTATTTGTTCCTGTAGTTTGTCATATTAATTACGCAGTCAGATATCTTACCCAAATGATAGTTTTAAGTTTTTCATGTAGCGATATGTTTAGGGCTTAAATGACAGTGAAACTGACACTCTTACGACATGCTCACAGTGTTACGCAGGTTAGATTCCGTTTACTAATAGCTCAGGTTGCTTACCGAGACCATTTTCACTGATGAACATAGGTATATTTGTTGCGCATACACTACAATATATTAAAAAGAATAAACGACGGTAGATTCAAATACAGCCTCTGATTTTGTTACCGTTATTGAAGTACATTTAAGGGTAACTGGTTACTAATTATTAAGTTACCACAGTTGAAGCCTGTTGCAGTTTTCTTTCATTTACTGTAAAACTAGTCTAACGTGAGACGAATGTGCATGTTTTTGGTTAATTAGGTGCTTCACTGTGTTGACTGTAGCGGGAAAGCGAGAAAGTGTAGCATGAGGTTCTTCTGTAGAGATCTAGATTATGTAGCCGAGACAAGAAAAGAGCGGAACAGGAAAGAAAGCATTGTGTCCTTCACACACTATTAGAAATGGCTTCTTTCCAATTAGGCAAGTTCAAGGGGTGGAAGAAAAAATGGGAGCTGGGAAAAGGTGACAAGTAATATGCAAAAGAAGAAAACAATACAAATCGTATTTCAAATTTCGGTTGGAAATTAATTTGACGTGTTACCTGAAAAAAGACGCGAGCCTCAACAAGTTTTCGAGAAAAGCTCAGCAGAGAAGACTCATACGAAAATCCATAAGGCTAAGTCGGTAGAAAGTCACTTCCAGAGAAAAGAGTGCTGCCGCTAAGTCGCGGAAGAGGTGGAGGCCAATTTTTATGGGGAAACCTAGGTGTTCAAATGGCTCTGAGCACTATGGGACTCAACGCCTGAGGTCATCAGTTCCCTAGAACTTAGAACTACTTAAACTTAACCAACCTAAGGACATCACACACATCCATGCCCAAGGCATGATTCGAACCTGCGATCGTAGCAGTCGCGCGGTTCTGGACTGAAGAGCCTAGAACCGCTCGGCCAACGCGGCCGGCAAACCTAGGTGTAGAATATCATATCAAAAGCATTGTCAAACATAGGGCCAAACTTACGTAGGAGTCTTGTGCAGATTCTTTGATGGAGAGGAACAGGTACTTACACTAGGAAGAGCGGCAAACAGCCTGGACACCCACTTAGAATATTGTATTAAAGGTGATCTGGCGGAAATAGGTGCAGCAACAGCACACACTTGAGTGGGGATTGTGAAGGTTTTATAGAGCCATATCCAGCCCTGAGTTAACACAAGAAAAGATTAGAATAATGTAGAAAGCATAAGAGAGGCCACATGCACACAAGGTAAAATTTGTGTCGATGTTGGAGTCAGAGGAACACATGTTTTACGATCCAGTCAGATTACAGACGGAAAGTATTGAAAGAAATTAGAGCAGAACAGGATCATAATATACTGAAGCGGCAAAGAAACTGATATAGACATGCGTATTCAAATACAGAGGTATGTAAACAGGCTGAATACGGCGTTGCAGCCGGCAACGCCTGTATAAGACAACAAGTGTCTGGCGCAGTTTTTAGATCCATTACTTCTGCTATAATGGCATAAGATTGAAGTGAGTTTGAATGTGGTGTTAAGGTCTGCGCACGAGCGATGGAACACATCACCTCCGAGATAGCGATGAAGTGGAAACTTTCCTGCACGACCATTTCACGAGCGTACCTTGAATATCAGGAATCCGGTAAAACATCAGATCTCCGATAACGTGGCAGCGGGAAAATGATCCTGCAAGAACGGGACCAACGAGAAGTGAAGTGAATCGTTCAACGTGACAAGTGCAACTCTTCCGCAAATTGCTTCAGATTTCAATGATAAGCCATCAACAAGTCGGCCCGTCAGCACCGGCATTGGACTGTTGACGACCGGAAACATGTTGCCTGGTCGGACGAGTCTCGTTTCCAATTGTATCGAACGGATGCATGTGTACGGGTATGGAGACAATCTCATGAATCCATCGATCCTGCATGTCAGCAGGGACTGTTCGAGCTGGTGGATGCTCTGTAATGGTGTGGGGTGTGTGCAGTTAGGTTGATACGCGACCCCTGATACGTCTAGGTACGACTCTAACAGGTGACACATATGCAAGCAGCCTGTCTGATCACCTGCATCCATTTATGTTCATTGTGCATTCCGACGGACTTGGGCAATTCCAGAAGGACAATGCGACACCCCACACGTCCAGAATTGCTACAAAGTGACTCCAGGAACACTCTCTTGAGTTTAAAAACTTCCGCTGGCCACCAGACTTCCCAGACATGAATATTATTGAGCATATTGCCTTGCAACATGCTGTACGGAAGAGATCTCCACCCCCTCCTACTCTTACGGATCTATGGACAGCTCTGCAGGCTTCATGGTGTCAGTTCCCTCCAGCACTACTTCAGACGTTTGTTGAGTCGATACCACGTCGTGTTGTGGCACTTCTGCATGCTTGTGGGGGCCCCTCACGATTTTAGGCAGGTGTGCCAGTTCCTTTGGCTGTTTAGTATATACTTAAAAGTTCCCGGTAAATAATAACAAAGTACTCTTATCACAACATTTGCGGTCGAAACGGAGAATAGATGAGCCTCTTCTATTCCTAGATGTTGAAAATTCTGTAGCTATAGAATTCTGTGCCTCTCTGAACACTACTTAACCACAGAGACAGAGAAGTTAAATGTCATTAATTATGATCATTTTTGGTTGAGTTAACATGGGAAAAGAAGGAGTTGCAATATATGTGAAAGTATGACAAAAAGTCAAAAGTACTCGAACAAACAATTTTTGTTCTGATGAGAACTCAGAAGTATGTGATTGTGAGTTATTTTTGCGTAATACGTCTGTGATAACTGTACCCGTCTACAGATTCTATCTAGAATACTTTCAAATTTTTATGAGAAATTGGAAGCATTAATAAGTTTTCTATCAGGCAAGAAGAAACAGCAGAGAGTGGAGATTTCAATCTAGATTTAGTAAAAGATACGGGCATCAGAAATGAACTGGAATTATTATTGTGGTGTTTCAGTCTCCCTTTAGTAGTCAATTTTCCACCTCGTGTGCAGCGACGTAGTAGGACACTGACTAACAACATTTTTAGAGACATTGTTCAGTCTGAAGCAATTACTGTGTACCCAGTTGTTAATGGAATATCTGATCAATATGCAGAATTAATGGAATTAAACAAGTAAACAGCTTACAACCCTGAGGGAGGGCTTATTAACGAGGAAAGTATACAGTGTTTTAAGGGCAAATTAAAATAAGTGGCATTGCATGAGGTAAGTATAGAAAGACAGACTAACGTTACATTTAATTTATTCCATAGTAAATGTGTCTCTATATCTGAAAGTTGTGTTCCTAAAAAGCTACCTAGAGAATCATTAAAAAAACAAGTAAGTCGTCGATAACTAAGGGAATTAAAATATCATGTAACAGGAGGAGAGAAACTATTTTAAAGGCCAGAATAAGTCACGATATGACGTTACCTGCATACGGTAACATTTTAAGGAAATTAATTAAAATGTCAAGACGTATATATTTCCCGACATAAATTAATAATGTGGATAATAAGATTAAAACTATATATGGGACATTGTCGAAAGGAAGATAGCACAGTAAGTCAGTGTACAAGATACCGTAGCAGTTAAACTAAATGAAAATATTGTGACTGATTATTCACAAGCTGCAAGTACTTTGGTTCAACTGAAGAAGCAAGAGAATATGTTAAAAATGTTATTCCATCGAACATAAGGCAACCAGAACTGAAGTTGATACATACACAGGAATTGTAAGGAACAAAAACTCGAGCGGTTTTGAAGGAATATCAGACAGAATTCTGAAAAAATTTTCCCACTTAATGATTTAAATTCTTAGTGATGTACGTAACGCATATATGACACAGGGAACTTTCCCCGACAGTTTAAAATATGCAGTTTCTACACAAGAAATGTGATACAAAATTTTTAAAGGAAGTCTTAAACAAGTATTGTTCAGCTGCCTTACAAAAATATTTTCACAGAACATTCTACAAAATAATGTACTCAGTACAATTCATGTATTCATTAAGGTCGCAGTAACCTGACGGCAGTAGGCTAGATGAATGATGTTTTGTTGCTCATTAGCTGCAAGAAGAATAAGTAGAAACCCTGTATCAGCATTTTTGTCTTTGGCGTTTAGCTGTAGTATGCAGCATATCCGTCACAAATTCCACAGCGCTTCAATACCACACGAGATGGACGACAGTCGCCATCGATCGCATCGTTTGGGATCCACTGTGACATGTGTAGCACTGCAAGTGTAGATCAAGTAACTGACTTTACGCTGTGTGCAAACATTAGTAGGCTTTTACATTTTTAATTTATATTAAAAATTGTCTGCATTTACAGGCAGACATTAAAAGGTTTTAAGCTGGTTTTCGAAGGTTCTGCTGCAAATGCTCGAACTGGAACTCCTTTACCAAATATTTTCAACTGGGGCACCCTGTGGTCCGTTACCAGCTGGCTGGGTATATGGCTGAAAACAATCTATCTTCAACGGGTCAGAATTCGAAAAATCCAGTCTACCCTTACGGATGGAGAAAGAAAAATGTGAAAAAAGCAAACAGAAAGTTAAGTACGTTGACCACACAGAGATTTTTTTGTCCAATTCCGGGAAGTTTATCGCTGTTCCGACTACTCATGAAACAATTATAATGTTCACATGTTGTTTCATTAATCAGGTAGCATATTGCGTTTACATAGATCGAAAGGAAAGGATCAATTTTAATACGTTCTCCTCTGTTACCCGTTACAGAAATGTCCAGTTTACAAAATAAACAGTCCCATTTAGCATTAAAGAGAATAAACCGTAAAAAAATTCATGACTATGTTGAATATCATTCATCAGTCTCCTCTGGGTTACCACAGATGACGTATCACTGATCCCATTTGTTCTGAAAATGCAGTTCACCCGAGGTGTCTAGTTGCTTTCATTGAGTGAACTTCATGGAGTTTTGTTAAGTTTCACCAACCTGCAGTCTTCTACAGCTGTCCTCTGCGCAGAAAATAGCATGTAGGTCGTAGATCTATCGTCCTGAGAATGTTATGAACTGTTAATGTTATGAACTGGATGGGTCGTTCACTCTATAGGGATCCCACTCTAGAAATTGTAGGTTACACATTTTATGCACTGTCTATTCAGCAAATCATATGCCATTAATAAATTCACTGGCTTTTGTCTCTCAGCACAAGTAACTGATTACTCTTTAGTGATTCTTAAGTGGAACTGGGCTAACCCCACGTGTGTAAAACTGAGACACGACCAACCTCACCAGACAAGGCTTACCGACAATCATTCTTCCCACGCACTATTCGCGAGTGGAAGAGGGTTGGAGGGAACAGATAGTGGTACCGAAAGTACCCTCCGCCACACACCATTAGATGTAGATGTACCCTGTGACTGCGAGCTATGATCTGATTATGCAGCGTGAAACACTTTGCTTGGGTGCGGAGTTTAGGCGATTTCCGAAGATATCCGAAGAGCTTCGTCTGCGTTTTCGTTTACCTTTTGTTTTTAGTTTTGGTTGTTGTTAAGACTTTTGAAACAAGTTGGCGATAGCTTGCTATTTAGAGGTACTTATATTTGAATGCAGTGGGAATTTAATCCATAGTCAAGAAAAAAGATTAATGATAGAAAGTTAACGTTTTGGTGCGCAGACTCCTAAGTCAACAGCCATTTACAGTGATAGTGTACAGTTCTGGTGATCTTTCCCACCGAAAGTGTACCGTCTGTTACTGGTACCTCATACCACTTATTACCTAAATGCGTAGTGCTACAATCTCTACTGCTCTGAGGGAAGAATCTTGAAGGTAAATATCATGGCTGTCAACAACAGAAACACCACAAGAGAGAAGGAGAGAAAATTGACCGTATTTTGAACATTACGTAGGCTTTCTCAGCGACACACTTTGTAATGATGCTATTAAAGCACAAAAAGTTGCTCTGTTCCGAGGTCGCTTGGGGAGCGAATCGTTGCTAGTGATTGGCAAAAAGTGAAGGTCATTTCCATTTTCAAAACGCGTCGGAAAGGGGCATAGAACTATAGAACTACGAATCTTTGTTTACTTAGCGCTTTTCTAACACGGCTATTAAACCATGGTGGATCTTTCCGATCCATTAAAACCTTACTCGGAACATAGTTGTCTAGGGTATATTGAATGATGCCTCTGAATTTTTTCCATTTGTTCTCCACGTCTTCGTCCTCATCGCCGAATATTTGATGCTGACTACTGAGATATTCTGAGATTTGTATGCTGTCACCCTTGCTGAGTAAATATATCTTCCTACCTTTCTTGACCCTGTAGGACCGTCGTCATAGATGCTATCACAGCCTTATGATCACTCATACCTTCCTTTACAATAACTGATTCGGTACGTTCAGTCTGTTTGTTGCCAGGAGGTCTACTACGTTACCATCACGAGTTGGTTTCCTATTTGCTCAAGATAATTTTCAAACGTGACATCCAGAACAATACCACACTAATCTCTGTCTCTGGCACCACTTTTGATGGCATAACACACCGTATCTATACCTGGCAACTTGAAGTCACCCCCTACTACTACGGCATGATCAGGAAAATTACTAATTTTATTCCGCAAGTTCTCTCTGAAGCGCTCTACAACTACGCAAACTGACCCAGGTAGTCTGCAAAAGCATCCGATCACCATATATGATCATTCTTTGATACTCAATTTCACCCAAATGAATTCCCATTAGGAATCCGTGATAAACTCGCAAAATTTTATCGGATTTTTACTGCAATAAACACGCCACCACGATTGGCGACTAACCTATTCTTCGAATAAACTTTCCAATCTGAACTTATGATTGCGTTGTATTTGACGGCTGGTTTCAACCAGTTTTTTTTTTCAATACTATCTGTGCATTATAACCTTCAGTAAGCGATATTAATTCTGGAACCTATCCTTGGATGCTCCTGCAGTTTATTAAAATCATATTAATCTTTTCTATTTGTGATCTACGAGGACCAAGATTCTCTGAGGTCATTGTGGCTGACTTAACAGACAAGTCGTCTTTAATCACAACGCAGGGGTTCTCTAACCAAAAAAAGGTCCCACTTGCACGCCCCACGTAACCCGCTACCATAGCAGCCGCTTCCTGCGTGTAGTGCACGCCTGCCGTAGTAAGAGAAACCCTACAATTCGGCACCCGATGGCGGAGGTAGAGAAATTAGCATCCGATACCATCATAGAGTCGTCTGTGCCTCTGCTTTAGACCTTCCACTCTGCTCCAAACCAGAGTACCGCGATCAACCCTGGGTACTATGCTGCAAATAGACAGCTTAGCCTGCACCCTGCGTGCGTTGCAAGTTTCCTTCTTCAAATCAGACAGCCGCCGAAAGTGGCCGAGAATTGCCTCAGAATCGAATTGTCAGACTCATTCTAGCCGACATGTGCCACTACATGCAGCCGGTTGCACCCAGTGCACTCGACAGCCGTCGGCAGAGCCTCCTCCACATCACGGATGAGACCTCCCGGCAAACATACCCAATGAACACTGGAATCCTTTCCCGCATTGCCTGCTATTTCCCTGAGGGTCTCCATCACCCGCCTAACATTGGAGTTCCCAAAGTCAAACATACCCACCCTCTATACGTTGGACTGTTGACGACTGGAAAAATCTTGCCTGGTCGGACGAGTCTCGTTTCCAATTGTAGGGAGAGCGGATGGATGTGTACGGGTATAGAGACAACCTCATGAATCCTTCGATCCTGCATGTCAGCAGAAATTGTTCAAGCTGGTGGATGCTCTGTAATGGTGTGGGGCGTGTGCAGTTGGGGTGATACGCGACCCCTGATACGTCTAAATACGACTCTAACAGGCGACACATATGCAAGCAGCCTGTCTGATCACCTGCATCCATTTATGTCCATTGTGCATTCCGGCGGACTTGGACAATTCCAGAAGAACAATGCGACACCCCACAAGTCCAGAATTGCTACAAAGTGACTCCAGGAACACTCTCTTGAGTTTAAAAACTTCCGCTGGCCACCAGACTTCCCAGACATGAATATTATTGAGCATATCAGGGATGCCTTGCAACATGCTGTACGGAAGAGATCTCCATCCCCTCCTACTCTTACGGATTTATGGACACCCCTGCAGGCTTCATGGTGTCAGTTCCCTCCAGCACTACTTCAGACGTTTGTTGAGTCCATACCACGTCGTGCTGTGGCACTTCTGCTACTGGTACCTGATACCACTTATTACCTAAATGCGTAGTGCTACAATCTCTACTGCTCTGAGGGAAGAATCTTGAAGGTAAATATCATGGCTGTTAACACCAGAAACACCACAAGAGAGATGGAGAGAAAATTGACCGTATTTTGAACATTACGTAGGCTTTCTCAGCGACACACTTTGTAATGATGCTATTAAAGCATAAAAAGTTGCTCTGTTCCGAGGTCGCTTGGGGAGCGAATCGTTGCTAGTGATTGGCAAAAAGTGCAGGTCATTTCCATTTTCAGAACGTGTCGGAAAGGGGCATAGAACTATAGAACTACGAATCCGTATGTTGTACAATTTTGGAATAGGTTTTACGCTTGCGTATCATGACAATTACAGAGACCGCAAATCACCGCGAGTTCCGAAAATAACGATCGTGTGAAACTAGCTTGCTCTGATCGTCCTGGAGAACCAGACAGCAGTACATGCCGATTCTAGGCTGATGCTGTGTTGCTTGACTTCCGGCCGCCGTTCGATACAGTTCTGCGCTGCCTCCTACTGAACAAAGTACGGCTGTACTGAGCAAAAGACCATCTGTGTGTCAAGATGGAAGTGTTCCTAGGAAGTAAAAGACAGCATACCGTTCTCAACGGAGAAAAAACTTCAGTCTTGAAAAGAAATTCAGGAGTCCACATAGGGAGTGTTAGAGGACTGTGGCACAGCAAATGATTGTACTGGAAATTGTCTGGAGGTTCTGTGCGTGTCAATTCTTAACAGTTTTTAAATATTACACCGCGCGGGATTAGCCGAGCTGTCTCAGGCGCTACAATCATGGAATGTGCGGCTGGTCCCGGCGGAGGTTCGAGTCCTCCCTCGGGCATGGGTGTGTGTGTTTGTCCTTAGTATAATTTAGGTTAAGTAGGATGTAAGCATAGGGACTGATGACCTTAGCAGTTAAGTCCCATAAGATTTCACGCACACATTTTTAAATATTACTGTATTTATTAATCAAATTCTACGACACCGAGCGCATCCACAATGTGATCATATGTAATGTTTCAGTCCTCATATTTCCAAAATGCCTAACGTAACATCTACACAACAAACCTAGGTGACAGATGTCATGGGTTAGTGGTACGAAAATATATAGATGACGACAACATCGTGTACACAAGGTACAAAAAGGGCAGTTGATTGGTGAAGCTGTCATTTGTATTCAGGTGACTCATGTGAAAAGGAGTCCGACGTGATTATGACCGCACGATGGGAATTAATAGAATGTGTACGCAAAGAAGTAGTTGGAGCTTGATTTATGTTCAGTTCGAAAATAGTTAGAGCACTCAATATTCGGAGATGCACACGGTCAAGAGAATACCAAATTTTAGGCATTACCTCTCACCAAGGACAACTCACAGACCGACGGCCTTCATTTAAAGACTGAGAGTTTAACACCGCAACAGCATTTACGTAGCCTATGTAATCAAATAACAATTTTGGGTTATTACGTATTATGCCCCAACAGAACAAATTAGTCCTGTCACGGAAAAGCCACATATAACGCTCCCGTCCGCTACTGCTACACCATAACCTTAAAGTAGGAGGCAGGTCGTGAAATATAATTATTTTGTTAAAGCAATTATGGTATAAAGCAACAGAGCGGTGTTACCCTCTGAGAAGAATTTTGTTATGTTGACCGTGTTGTACCTAACGGATGTGGCTTATCGGAAATGAAAGTCAGAATTACGTAAATATTTGAACAGTAACAAACGAAATTTTGTCTGTCTGCACTGTTTAATGGATAAAGAAAACGGTCGCCAGCCTAACTAGGCAAGAGAATGATTAACATTCTCGTTCAAGAAAATAGTAATTAGTAATTTTAGTGGATAAACACAACCTATACTTTGTCATATGGGAGAGCAGTGAACTCTGACACATACATTTGTTTACGTTAAGAATGAAGCTAGCAGTTAAAGCAGCAGAAACTCTTTGCAAAATTATAAGAGATACTGAAACACCCTATTACTTTCAGGCTTTAAAGAAATTATGGTTTTTTATAATTAGTGGTCTTTCCGTTACTAATTACCCAGCATTAATACAATAGGCAAACTGTGGATCCTGTTATGTTATTAATATGCACTTCCTATATACAAGAGAAACATACACTTAGCAAACATAAGTATATAACGTTTCACAACTGCAGTTTTCCATTTTTACTACAGTGAAAACACAAAATTAACATATACGTAAGATACTGACTCACCTTCTGCGATTTACAACAGGCAGTAATGTGACCATTCACTAAGCAAAACTTTATAAGCTTCAATCCTAAGAACTTTTAATTTTGAAGTAGGCAACAACACATTAATAAGCAGTTTTACTAGGAAAATTATTTTCAGCAAGCATCATTAACTTTAACCCACTCTCTTGCCCCATTAACTTTAACTTTCTTTTTACTATGTTCAAGAGGCATCAATTAGCAAAACTCTAGGCTTTAATTTCTTTCAGTAGGGACACTCGGTAATTAGTTTAGTTCAAACGGAAAGGAACCTGAGAGGTGTTATGATAAGGAAAAAATTAAGGTAGGTACATAAATTCAGGTATAAATTACCTTATATTTGTGCACACTAAAACATCCAGTAAGCTGATCCTTCACTGTACATCATTATAGTATTACGTTACAGTGATTGCGCAACGTGATGGCAACTGCATGTTGGTATGTGGATTCGCAGGCAGAATTGCTGGACTCTAGCCCTTCTTGGCGGCGATGATGAATACCAAATCCAGAATCGTTCCAGCTATTTATCCATCCATCCGAGGCATTGGAAAATAACAGAAAAAGCCTCTCTCTGAACCATCACTATGCAACTTTTGCATGGCAGTTCACAGTTTGGTAGCTCGTCCCCGATTCGTAGCTCGTCCCCGACTGACTATCAGTTCCACCTTTTCCACCTAGGCCAACCACAATTTGCGCGCGCTACACAGTTCCGTTCCCGAGGGGAACCACTACACCTTTTTCATACAAACTAACTAAGAACCCTAAGTGAGGACCAGCAGTTTACATAACAGTAAACAATCATTTTAAACAAAACAGAACATTTGCACATATAGACATTTCTACAAAAAATTATTCACACAAAATTACAATTATATACAGTAAGTTTTGTTCCCTCCAAATGGGACAAAGCATTTAAACGACTGATATACTAAATTGCATAGAACCAAACCATGACATCAAAGTTTGTGCAAAGAAAGAAATATACAGTTTTATGTTATCGATTCAATCACACACATTTACAGAAGCTCAGCGATGTAACATTAAATGAAACAAAAGCGAAATAAATCAGTACAACATTAGAGCTATGGTGTTACAAGAGCAGCGGCGTTTGCGTAGAGTTGTCAGTGTTAACAGACATGCAACACTGCGTGAAATAATCGCAGTAATCAATGAGGCACACACGACGAACGTATCCATTCACACCGTGAATTTGGCGTTAATGGGCTGTGGCAGCTGACTACGGAGGCGACTGTCTTTGCTAGCAGCACGACATCGGTTGCAGCACTCTTCCTGGGATCGTGACTACATCGGTTGGACCCTAGACCGCCGGAAAATCGTGCTCTGGTCAGATGAGTCCCGTTGATTAGAGCTGGGATGGTGTTCGACTGTGGCGTAGACTATACCAAGACATGGTTCCTAGTTGTCAACAAGAAACAGTGCAAGCTGTTGGTGGCTCCATAACGGTGTCCCCTAGTCCAACTGAACCGATCATTGACAGGATATGGTTATTTTCTGCTACATGGAGATCGTTTCCGGCGATTCATGGACTTTATGTCCTCAAAACCCAATATGATTTTATCTGTGATAATACGCCGTGTCACTAGGTTACAGCAGTTCGCGATTGGTTTGAAGAACATTCTGGACAATTCTAGCAAAAGATTTGACCAGCCACACCGCCCGACATGAATTACATCAACATTTACGAGGCATAATCGAGAGGTCCGTTCCTGGACGAAATCCTTCATCGGCAACCCTTTCGCAACTGTTGTTATTGTTGTTGTGGTCTTCAGTCCTGAGACTCTCCATGCTACTCTATCCTGTGCAAGCTTCTTCATCTCCCAGTACCTACTGCAACCTACATCCTTCTGAATCTGCTTAGTGTATTCATCTATTGGTCTCCCTCTACGATTTTTTCCCTCCAAGCTGCCCTCCAATACTAAATTGGTGATCCCTTGATGCCTCAGAACGTGTCCTACCAACCGATCCCTTCTTCTAGTCAAGTTGTGCCACAAACTTCTCTTCTCCCCAATCCATTTCAATACCTCCTGATTAGATATGTGATCTACCCATCTAATCTTCAGCATTCTTCTGTAGCACCACATTTCGAAACCTTCTATTCTCTTCTTGTCCAAACTAGTTGTCGTCCATGTTTCATTTCCATACATGGCTGCACTCCATAAAAATACTTTCAGAAACGACTTCCTGACACTTAAATAAATACTCGATGCTAACAAATTTCTCTTCTTCAGAAACGCTTTCCTTGCCATTGCCAGTCTACATTTTATATCGTCTCTACTTCGTCCATCATCAGTTATTTTGCTCCCCAAATAGCAAAACTCCTTTACTACTTTAAGTGTCTCATTTCCTAATCTGATTCCCTCAGCATCACCCGACTTAATTCAACTACATTCCATTATCCTAGTTTTGCTTTTGTTGATGTTCATCTTATATCCTCCTTTCAAGCATTTTTTTTCGCAACTATGGACGGCTATAGAGTCACCATAGATTAATATTTTTGCAAAAGGCTTCCAACAACTTGTTGAGTCCGTGCTACATCTAAGGTCTCCATTACACCGAGCACAAGGAGGTATCCTACGATTTTTGTCATATCAATATACAGCACACAGTGAAAGCAACTGCCGCTTACAATTTCTTCACCTTTAGAGCAACGATGCCCAAATCAATATACAACTAATAATAATGCAACAGTAAAAGGCTTGCAATGAGACACACAATAGTCAAATCTTAGCCCAGAATACAATACCCCAAAGTGTACCCTTCCAAAAACAGACATGCTAAACTGATACTGTAGATTTAGTCAACGGGACAACATAGCATAGATAATAGACCACTAACCCGAGGCACCCACTGCTAAAAAAGCAATGATAAATGAGAACAATGTATCTGTGAACGCCATCAGTAAGGATAGATCAAAACTTAGTTGTTCGCACTAAACAATAACGTACAGGTTCCCAAGGTTTAATAGAACTAGGCACTACAGCAGCCTTTGTGAAGTTGCAATACGACCTCTTGCCCAATTCCAATTGACTTAGCTAGATATTGTCACCTGCTCCACAAAAATTTTCACTAAACACGAGCAGCACAATCTGCTTTAACCATCGTAGCGGAACACACAGCGCAGCTAGTAATTACATGCATGCTGGCAGCGCCGCGTCCAGTGCATCCACGAAGCCAACCACCATCAGCTCGTACAGACCAGAACAGTTGCCCCGTGTTTTGCAGATAAAGATCAATGTCTTCTAATCAAGTGTTATAAGAGTTCAGTCTCTCTGAAGATCGCGGCCAGTTTCGCTGTATCGATCATTTCGATAATATTCTTTGGACTTTAAGCTTCGATTACCAGCCTAACCATTGTGATGTGCACCGCAATGATCTGAGACATTATATTTTGTGTTACAGTAAGCGCTGGCGGGACTTTGTACGAGTCAGTGGACCAGCGCGATTCTGAACTGAAACTGCTGGTGCGTATGGTGCATGTGGGAACGATAAAACGAGATGATTTATGTCCACTTATACGTGGTGAGAATGTTGAATAACGGTTTTAGGTGCTAATATGTGGAACAAGGTTTGAGTAACGAATGTGATCCTTAAGTAATTATGCAGTAATTCCAGGTATCCCGCAAGCGTAGTTTTCAGAGAATGAAGTCTGACCAACTGAAACAGTAATAATCTCAAGCTTCGATCGTATATAAAATTAGCTTTAGCTGCAGAGCATCTTGATCATTAGAATAACAAATACATGAGTCTTTTGGTTACGGGTTATTCAACAATCTTCATTTTTGTTAATATTTGGTTTCAGGCTACCAGACTATGTGATATCGACCTAAGTGAGTTGGTATTTTCTGATTCTGATAACCCGTATAAACAGAAATCCCCAAGTTCAGCTGTAAATTCAATATTTCTCTTACTTTGGCATAACGTGTTTCAAACTACCGTCCATTGTCAAGCTGCTTTGTGCAAGTATTTGTAATAGTTTTGCATTTGCAATCGTTCTAATTGACTCGCGGTAATGGCTATTGTCGTACAAATAGCGGTATTTGTGTACGGAAACGTGTTAATATCACCAATAGTGTGCAAAGTGTGGATAAGAACAAAGGCTAGTGTAAACCAGACCAAAACGTTGATGGATATATTCCGAGTTTCGCATACAGCTTACATAAAATGCGCCGATGACAACACAGCGAAAGTTAGCAAAACTGAGACTCTGGAGCATGAAACAAAACGGATCAGTGATATACAGAGAGCGACATCTTACAGCGTACAAATAAGGACAGTTGGTATGTCAAAATCTAACAGTAAATTTGCAAAACATTCGTCACAAAGTTTATCGCTTTCCACGAAAGCGGTCGCGCTTTAGTTGCGCTTGGAATCGAGAGGTGTATGAAATTCTAGGTAGAGAGATCCGACATATATAGCGAAGCACGGACCGTAAAGCGAAAAGACAAGTCAGCCGCTGTGTGAGGGGGAGTGTTCATTGCGGTCGACAAAAGTATTGTGTCTGTCGAGTTCGAAATTAAATTTGGAAGCGAGTAACCAGCATAGGTGAGCTCTAGTTAATCATCGGATATTCCTGCCGGCTACTCAGTTTAATTTGGAAGCGAGTAACCAGCATAGGCGAGCTCTAGTTAATCATCGGATATTCCTGCCGGCTACTCAGTTTCACCATAGCGGTAACACTCAGTAGCGCAGAAATACGCCCATCACGCGATATAAGTTGAAGGCTTCTTTAACCTATCTATTATAGAGTGGGACGTGTAAGGATTCACTCTAGTTGGTGCGAACAGACGGTCCTGTGAAGCATTTTCGAACACGATTTCCGAAATATTCATTGAACAAGTAGTTATACAAACCACACGCAATGGATATATTTTAAATGTTGCAGGTACAAACCTTACCTTATTGACAGTGTCAGTATGGAGACGGGAATTAGTGATCACGATAACATAGGCATGATATCATAGCGACTATGGTTACCAAAGTTAATAAATCGATAAAGAAGGTTAGGAGAGTATTTTTTCTAGAAATAGCAGATAAGCAGTTGTTAGCATCACACTTAGACAGTGAAAGGACATCATTTAGTTCCAACATAACGGTCAAAGAGGAATTATGAGCAAAGTTTAAACTCATTGTAAATCGCGCTCTGGAGAAGTACGTGCCGAGTATTTGGATAAAGGACGAAAAAACCCATCGTGGTTTAGTAACAATTTTAGTAAAATGCTGAGTAAGAGGAGATTGTTGAATTCTTGGTTCTAAGCACTATGGGACTTAACATCTGAGGTCATCAGCCCCCTAGTACTTAAATCTACTTAGACCTAACTAACCTAAGGACATCACACACATCCATGCCCGAAGCAGGATTCGAACCTGCGACTGTAGCTGTCGCGCGGTTCCAAACTGAAGCGCCTAGTACCGCTCAGCCACACCGGCCGGCTTTGAATTCTTGGTTAAAGAAAAACAACGCGAATACGTCGACCAGCAAAACTTAGTAGAAATACCTGCGTCTGAAAAAAGATCGATGCGCGAAGCATACATCTCCCGCTCTAATACTTTGGCGAAATATCTTACCGAGACCTCCAGGTAATTTGATCCTACGTAAAATCGCTTAGTGGGTGGGATGCTTGTACCCCATAATACCCCACTGACGTGGCGCAGAATACAGTAAAATGAAAGATAAAGTTTTAAATTTCGCTTCTGAAGAATCATTCACACAGGAGGATCGTACAGACAGTCGCGCAGACCCCCGTATGGAGCACATGGTAACAGGTGTCTATGGCGTAGGGAAGCAACCGAATGAGTTGAAAACAAGGAAGTCGCCAGGTCGGGAAGAAATCACCACTCGGTTTTACACAGCGTACTCTTCGGAATTAGCCCCTTACTTATATGTATCGCGAACCTCTTGCCCAACACAAGGTTCAAGGACTGTGTGCTGTGCGTAAAAACCTTCCGCAAGGTTTTGGTATTTTTCGACTTTTTGCCTCTCTGGTGGAATCGCTGGTTGTGTAGAATCACTTTGCCACAGAATATTGTGGTGCGAATGTCGTCCGCGAGGCCGTGTGTGACGGGAGCGACAGCAGTCATGAGTTAGCAGCAGCGCCAAACAGGTGGCGAGCGGCGCCTAGTGCTGGTGCAGCCAGCCCTTTCACATGGCCGCACCTGGAGTGGTAGTCCGGCCTAGCTGTAGTTGAGAGCCGTTCTTCGGAAAGCTGTAATTTGGAAATGAGCTCCCCTTTTGCATACGAGAGCGCTTCAGTCGCACAAACCAGTGTAGAACGAAGGAGATCGGTTGCTAAAGCAACGTTTGGAGGTCTGTACAGCCGTTGCTATACTGTCACTGCACCCTAATTGCATTTCCGCAGGAGTACTACATATGAGCAACTTTATCATTCATTACTTGTCCACCTGTGCGTTTTAGTTGCCGTCGTGTAAAATTGTAATTGAATCTGCCCTTGTCGGACGCCGTTAGCCCCACTATTTCGTGGCTGGTCACTTGTTTAACAGTTCGTATTACAAGGTTGTCATTGAGTTTGCCCTAGTAGGAGCCATTATCTTGTATGCATGTGTGGGACCAGTGGTAATTAATTTATGTTTCAGTTGTTATCACAGCTATTTAATGATGTGTGTAATGTATTGGCAGGAAGTGTGCGCAAAACTGATGTGTGAAATAAAATAAGATTGTAAGATTACAGACCTATAAACCCACTGAGGTAGCAGTGGATGAGTTCGAATGCTGCAAGTTTGTTCTTGAATTAAGTAATTACCTTTTGTACGACTGGTCCCGGCGGAGGTTCGAGTCCTCCCTCGGGCATGGGTGTGTGTGTTTGTCCTTAGGATAATTTAGGTTAAGTGGTGTGTAAGCTTAGGGACTGATGACCTCAGCTGTTAAGTCCGATAAGGTTTCACGCACATTTGAACATTGAACCTTTTCTTACTAAACACTTCATGCCTCTTAATTTAGCGTTCATTTGAAGAAGTTTTGCAGCTAAACTTGTTTCGAAGTAGGTTCGGTAATCCTGTACAGTAAATGAGCAAATTTTAAATTGTTGCACGAAAAAAACTGGTGTGCTCAAAACTTATGATAAGGGGATCCCTTTGTAATTTTGCTGCTGTGTATTTCAACTGCTTTTGCTAACCTGGGTTTATCAACATATTGTTTTTAGGTTCGAACTGCTGTCAGTCTGTTGTTATAAATTTATTTAAAGGTTACTACATGCATTTTAGGATAGGATTGGAGGAGACAGATTTTTTATCACAAGCAGTTATCGAGCTTGAGTTGAAACTTTTCATTGATGTAATAATTGTTTTGGGCTCAAATTCAACATTACTGTACCACTGGTATTTTGCCTTTGATATTGGACCAATGTAAATATTATCAGTTACGAGTAAATTTTGTAATGGCTAATCTTACACAGAAGAGAAAATAATAGAGGTTGGAGAATATATTTTTAATAACTGTTGAGTAAGAATTGTTTGTTAATAAATTTGTTTTAAAGGATGTCTGAATTAATCTTAACCCGGCACCGTACCACTTCTTCATATCTCCCACCATACCAGACTGCAAAAACGTGAGTTTGTCTCGTGCATATAACAAGGGTAAAAGAACGTGGGGGTACTCACAAAACTACAGACCAATATCCATACCATCAGTTTGCTGCAGAGCTAGTATTAAATGATTGAATTACATCTTTTAGAAAAATCTTCACATTTTAATATCGGCCAATATTAGTGCCTATTAGTGCCTTGCTATCCTCCCACCCCACCACCCCCACCCCTTCTCACCACAGAGGTCTTACCAACAATCATCCATAACACATGGGTCTGTATGATGTAAACTGGAAATAGCATAATGCTGGATACCACTGAATGTGTCAAAAGATTATAGTTCTGTTCCATTCTTCTTTTACAGCATATGTTATTTTTAAATAAATTTGACCCTTCACAGCTTGTGATAGGAAACGTACTGTTTTAAGAATTTTGAATTTTAAGTAGTCTCAATCTAATAAACACTCTTTTGGGCCTTGTTTCTAAATTTTATTATTGCACGACCTAGGTTTTGGGTTATAAGCCCATTTTCAAGTAAATTACTGATTCCCAAAGATGATAATGCACATAGATAAACATGATGACCGGGCAAGGATGATCATCTCAACTTCTTAAGGTATCGATCCATAGCTTAATCTAAAATTACGTCAATGACCATTTTTAACAACTTACATACATTATTACACATTCAGCAATTACACAATGACCGGACTAAAGCTATGCATCAGCCAAAAACTTTTTAACTATGATGGACTGGGGCCCAATGTTTTGCTTCTATCTGGGGGTTGTGATCTCATCTAAAAGGGGTCAATGATTGAATCAGGTAATAGGATTGGGGATATATACATCTGTCGTCTAATTTCTAAAATTTGTAATTGGTTGAGTTTGGCCCCGTTTTTCTCTGTGTGCAAGACTTGTACATCTGTTTTGTATTTGTGGTTATTGTTTAGGCAATGTTCTGCAAAGGCTGAATCAGGCTACTTCAGTGTCCAGCTTCTGTGACGTTCTTTAAGCCTGGTATGGATTGACCTCCCTGTCTGTCCAATGTAGCAAGAGTGAGACTCACGAGCAAACACAATTAAATTATTTACCTCTTTTAAATAAGATCACAACCCAAGGATAGAAGCAAAACTTGAGGCCCCTGTCCATCGTAGTTAAAAAGTTCATGTCTGGTGCATAAATTTAGTCTGGTCATTGTAGTTTAATTGCTGAATGTGTAATAATGTATGTAGTTTGTTTAAAATGGTCATTGACGTAATTTTACATTAAGCTATGGATCGATACGTTGAAAAGTTGAGATGATTATCCTTGCTTCGTCATAATGTTTATCTGTGCGCATTATCATCTTTGAGAATCAGTAAACCTAGGTCTTGCAATAATAAAATTGTGAAACAAGGCTAAAAATAGAGTTTGTTTAGTCTATTTACAATGTTCCTCCCAGAACCCACAGTAGATTCAATTAAAATGAGTTTCAATCTTTGTTATCTACTTAAATAGTTAATTCTTGTTTTTCTACGTATGAGAACTACAGTTATTTCAACTGCTTCTCCTTTCTATTCTTCCTTCCTT
This sequence comes from Schistocerca serialis cubense, assembly GCF_023864345.2. Classification (NCBI taxonomy): domain Eukaryota; kingdom Metazoa; phylum Arthropoda; class Insecta; order Orthoptera; family Acrididae; genus Schistocerca; species Schistocerca serialis. Next base: position 435,201,240 of record NC_064638.1, on the reverse strand, counting down.
CCTTTTCTACGATTCGTATTACTCTTAACAACAAATGTTAATAATGTTCCGTCCAGTCACTTTCGACACTAACATTTAACTTAGTTTTGTTTCTCTGTGGCTTGTTAGGAGTTCAAATTTATACGCCACACTTGACAAATGAACAGGCTTACCAATCATACCGCGATGAATTTACTGCTGTATGGAAGGTGGAAATACTACTAGCAAAATAGTAACTGTGTCCCATTCATTGAGTCGAAATAGGTTACTGAAAGCTATTCATATAAATGAAAAGTAAGCTACTTTATTTGGAATCGTAGCTTCGTTATCCGTATCACTAACATATTTTTAGCTTATGTGTTTATAAAACGTTACAGTCCAACATGCGTTCTCATATTTTTTGGAGGATGAGGTTTGGCCTCTATATGTACTGATGATCCATATTTATAACGGAACGGTTCAGCAATTCCGCGTCATGATTCTGACAGTAAAGCCAGTGGGTGTCGGTGAAATGGCAAATAACATGCAAATTCGAGGTGCGTAGGAGATTATTCATAGCTTGCTTGAATTTCATTAGTTCCACGATGTATATGCCACAAACGGCTTATTAAAGAGGAGAAATGTTGCCACCTAAACACAAATTCCAGAGCTCTTATGGGAACAGAAATTATCTTTTCACGAAATCTATAGCTGTAAGATGTGGCACATACTCTTAAACACCAGTGGATCACAGTTTGGGTTCTGAAGCGGTAGAAATGCAGAGTAAGCTATAGTGAAAATCCACAGAAACTGTACTTTGTGCTCTTGACAAGGAGGAGTGTGTAACAGGTACAATGTTAGACCCTTCTAAAGCTTTTGGTAGTCCTGACTATAAAGATTCTAATAAACAAGATAGAAACATTAGTAACAAGAGGTGCAGCAAACGATTGGATCTGATCATACCTAAATGGATACAAAGAGGATGGGTAACAGATATCTCAAATAAAGCTAAGCTTTTAGTGAGATGCCAAAATAAAAAAAAATTATGTAGTTGCATATTATGGCCTCTATTGTTACTGACATCCAAGCAGTGTTAGTCGTGCGTAAAACATTCTTCTTGCTGATGAAAGCAATATTATAGTCACTATCAAAACAAGATAACTCCTTGCTAACAAAGCAAATGACAATCTCAAGAATGTTTACAGTTGGTCAGTATGCTTTAAAGTTAACTTGAACACGAAAAGTAATGAGATGAATTTCAGTTTGAAGAGGGATAATCACACTTTTAAATGTGAATGATCTCTCTATAGACTGCACAACAAACATACAATTTCTTGGGTGGATACTCATTCTCAACTCCAGGATTGTTTACACAAGAAGATGCTTCCAAACAGAGTACCTTCAACATGTTACACTCTTAGTCCTGTTATTAAACAGCCAGTATCTTGTAGCTGTATGCTATTCATATGTACGATCTGTTCTTAGCTCTGGAATTATTTTCAAGGAGAACGATGAACAAAATATGAATGCAGTTTACAATCTGCAGAAAAGGGCCATAATGAGCAAATTTTGAAGGTCTGTTCGAAACAATGCGACTTTGAACTTCGTCATATGAGTACATTAACCAGTCTATTATGTCATGGGAAATTACCTTGATAATTATTGTAAAAGCAGCTCTGTCCGTGGGCATTAATGAGGTCTAAACTTACATTTAGCAAGAAAGAAGAGATATAAAACCCAAAAAATTTATTAATAAATGATGGCTTGAAATTTTTCCAGTGAAACCACCAGCTTTCTCCACTTCTCCATGACCACGCTCCCTACAGGCAAACAAAGATCTTGCCATAACTAGAGACAACTTTGGTTCTATGTAAAAACACTAATCGGACCGAAGACCTTTATCCAGTCATTCGTCGATCTGTCTGGCGTTGCAAAAGTAGTGAAGAAGTTTGGAATCAAGAGAGTACAGCACTTTTCAAATCCCTTTATTACTTCTCTCCGCCGCGCACGCAGCTGCAGTGTGGTTGAGGCATCCAGTTGCCTCTTGAATACCTCGTGCTTGTACATGACATTCAGCAATGCTGACAGTATGCAGCGTGGTTAAACGATGGTGTAGTGCTGCTCCTTCTGTTACCGACGTCCCTGTACTCGGCAGCTAAGGCGGCGGTGGCAGAAGTGCGGTTGACGAAATCACGCCGCCCGGCTGACAACAGCGGCTGACACAGTGACAGCAGCCCCCTGCTTAAAATGGTTCAAATGGCTCTGAGCACGATGGGACTTAACTACTGTGGTCATCAGTCCCCTAGAACTTAGAACTACTTAAACCTAACTAACCTAAGGACATCACACACATCCATGCCCGAGGCAGGATTCGAACCTGCGACCGTAGCAGTCGTGCGGTTCCGGACTGCGCGCCTAGAACCGCTAGACCACCGCGGCCGGCCCCCCTGCTTAAGCGATGTGGCAGGCACGCTACGTCCTAAGGTTCTGCCGGCTTTGCAGTGGTAGTGGCCTGCGTTTAGTTTCTCATGACAGGTTTCCCTCATGCGGGATCAAGCTGTGGACGCCCTACAACATTACAGGTGGCAATCTAAAAGTCACAGCCCCATGATGGTCGTGCTGAAATATTAACACAAGACGATGTAGGCACAAAAGTGGCTAGAAATTTATAACGGGCTGTGCTTGCTTGGGCCAAAAAACAGCTAATTGAGTTCTTCTGCACTGGGTGGTGGTTTGACTGACCGTGCAAATACTTGCCCCTATATCTAAGCGCATTGAGAATGCGCTAGGTGACGATCAGTTTGGCTTTAGGAAAAGTAAAGGGACGAGAGAGCCAATTCTGACGTTACGGCTAATAATGGAAGCAACGCTAAAGAAAAATCAAGACACTTTCATAGGATTTGTCGACCTGGAAAAAGCGTTCGACAATATAAAATGGGGCAAGCTGTTCGAGATTCTGAAAAAAGTAGGGGTAAGCTGTAGGGAGAGACGGGTCCTATGCAATATGTACAACAACCAAGAGGGAATAATAAGAGTGGACGATCAAGAACGAAGTGCTGGTATTAAGAAGGGTGTAAGACAAGGCTGTAGCCTTTCGCCCCTACTCTTCAATCTGTACATCGAGGAAGCAATGATGGAAATAAAAGAAAGGTTCAGGAGTGGAATTAAAATACAAGGTGAAAGGATATCAATGACATGATTCGCGAATGACATTGCTATCCTGAGTGAAAGTGAAGAAGAATTAAATGATCTGCTGAACGGAATGAACAGTCTAATGAGTACACAGTATGGTTTGAGAGTAAATCGGAGAAAGACGAAGGTAATGAGAAGTAGTAGAAATGAGAACAGCGAGAAACTTAACATCAGGATTGATGGTCACGAAGCCAATGAAGTTAAGGAATTCCGCTACCTAGGCAGTAAAATAACCAATGACGGACTGAGCAAGGAGGACATCAAAAGCAGACTCGCTATGGCAAAAAAGGCATTTCTGGCCAAGAGAAGAGTACTAATATCAAATACCGGCCTTAATTTGAAGAAGAAATTTCTGAGGATGTACGTCTGGAGTACAGCATTGTATGGTAGTGAAACATGGACTGTGGGAAAACCGGAACAGAAGAGAATCGAAGCATTTGCGATGTGGTGCTATAGACGAATGTTGAAAATTAGGTGGACTGATAAGGTAAGGAATGATGACGTTCTACGCAGAATCGGAGAGGAAAGGAATATGTGAACAACACTGATAAGGAGAAGGGACAGGATGATAGGACATCTACTAAGACATGAGGGAATGACTTCCATGGTACTAGAGGGAGCTGTAGAGGGCAAAAACTGTAGAGGAAGACAGAGATTGGAATACGTCAAGCAAATAATTGAGGACGTAGGTTGCAAGTGCTACTCTGAGATGAAGAGGTTAACATAGGAAAGGAATTCGTGGCGGGCCGCATCAAACCAGTCAGTAGACTGATGACAAAAAAAAAATATCTAGGCTTCCAGAATACTCTGTGTTCTAGTATACTTCCACGCTCTGGAATGAAATTGCGCCATTCTTTTACACCTCGTGTATGATTTGTATCTCCTCAGGCATTTTGTTCAAATATCCATGAAATCTGTGTAGCTTTATTTCACCTCGAGGTCACGTAACGAGTGAATCGTACACCTATCTGAACCAGCATCATTGGGGTAAAGGAGTGGAACAAAGTTCCATGGCCTCAAAGGCCTCCATGAATATGTTTGCTGCTAGCGGGAGTAATGGAGAACCCATTGCTATTCTCTCTGTCTGCTCTTAGAATTTTGCTTAGCATCTGAAGTATGTAGAAGGCAGACAGGACTCAATGAGGTCACATAAATCTACCGGAGCGTATTCTTGTAGCATGCGAGGAGTTTCGCCTACTGACATGTTTACGAATAATGACGTTACCTTGAAGCTGACCACGGTGTCCATGTGTATAAATTGTTCCTGCCTTTGTGCGTTCTATGAAGTTCGTCGAGTTCTTCACAGAAGATTCCGTTTTGCGAACTAGTGGCGTTAGTCTGCAAGCTAGATATTTAGTCAAATTGTATGTAGGTGAGTTGTTCCCGTTTACTATTAAAGGATAATTTTCCTTATCTATCATTGGCACTCCGTAGATTCCAGTGGAAATTGGTACTCTGGAAATGAGTCCCTTGGCTCTGTCAATATCGACTGTAGGGTCTCCGACTGAGCTCTGTATCTTCCGATCGTTTTGGGTGTGGGGTCTGCTCTTAATTCATTGTAGGAGGGATATACTAATAATTCCTTCATTTTGTCTTCATACTGCATGGTGTCCAAGATGACAGTGTCATTGCCTTTGTTTTCCTGTAATATCACAATGTCGTTGCTTTCTTCAGTTCTGTGATGGCTGCCCCTTCCTCACGTTTAACGCTGTGTTTCAGTGGCTTGGCTCAGGCTAAAATTCCAACTGTTCCTGCATAATTTTCTCAGCTTCTATCGCAGATGGATGCCGAGTGCTGCTTCCAAGAAATCGATTATTTCTTTTTTGTGGAACCGTTCAGATGTGACAGCGAAATCTCGTCTCTTAGCCAGTGATTCAACGGCCCATTGCTGATGGCTCCGTGAGCTAAAACTAAACTCCGTTCGAACAGGTGTCGAAAGACCCTAACGGTACTCAAGGTACTGACCAACCGCCGTATCATACTCGGTCTTTAGGCGTCACTGGATGCGGGTATGGGGTGGGGGGGGGGGGCGTGTGGTCAGCACACCGTTGTCAGTTTTCGTGACCGGAGCCGCTACTTCTCAAGCATGTAGCTCCTCAATTTGTCTCACAAGGGCTGAGTGCATACCGCTTGCCAACAGCACTCGGCAGACGGGACGGTCACCCATTCAACCTCTAGCCGCGCCCGACAGCGCTTAACTTAGGATATTTGACGGGAACCGGTGTTACCACTACGGCAAGGCCGTTGGCTAGCTCCGTGAGCAGCAGTAGCAAAATATAAACGACTGCACACAGCTAAAGCACATCAGTAGACCCGGAAGAAGGCCCCTGTAACTGTGGTCGAAACGTTGGTTTCTCTAGCATTGTTTCCTACATTACGACGTGGTACGATACTCAGAAAACTTTTGTCAGTTCTACGAAGGATGTCTCGACTTTTCTTTATGCTGAACCATTTCCTTTTCAGTTTCTTTAGATTTTTCATGCAGCCATTTAGCTTCAACTTACCTGCAATTCCTATTTATTTCATTCCTAAGTGACTTATATTTCTGTATTCCTGAATTTCCCTTAAAGTTTTTGTGCTTCTTATTTTTGTCAATCAGCTGAAGTATTTCTTCTGTTATCTATGATTTCTTCGCAGTTACCTTCGTTGTACCTCTGTTTCTCTTTCCAACGTCTATGTTTACGCTTCTTAGAGATGTCCGGTCCTCTTCAACTGGATTGCCTACTGAGCTATTCATTATCGCATTATCTACAACCCCAGAGAGCGTCAAGCGCGACTCTTCATTCCTTGGTACTCCCATATCACAATTTTTTGCTCATTAATCTTTAGTCTTTTGAACTTCAGCCCTGTTGTTCATCGCTACTAAATAGCGATGTGAGCCTAATCTGCTTCTGGGTACGCCTTACAATTCAATAGCTCATTTTGAAATCTCCGTCTGACTATGGTATAATCTAACTGTAATTTTACCGTGTCTCCCATCGTTTTCCGAGTATAGCTCTTGTTGCTGTGGTTCTTAGACTGAATGTTCTCTATTACTAGCTCAAATTTATTGAAGAACTCAGTCTTTGTCCTATCTCACTCTTACTACCACGCCCATATCCTCCAGTATCTTTCTTCTACTTCTTCCTCTACAACCGCATTCCAATCCCCATAACTCTTAGATTTTCATATCTCTTTACAGGATTACCCATTCAATAACCTCATATACTTTATCTATCTATTCATCTTATGCTTACGACGTTGGCATGTATACCTGAAGTAAGGCTCTAGGTGTTGGTGTGCTGTCTATTGTCATCAGAAGAAGCCCATCACTAAATTGTTCACAGTAGTTATCACATTTTCTGCTGTAGTTGATATTATCCTATACTCGCCTGACCACACATCCTTGTGTTTTTTCCATTTCACTTTAATGACCCACCCTATATCTACATCGAGCCTGCACATTTCTCTAGTTCTGAATCTTTTGCCAATCAGGTGTTCATCATCAGACTTTTTCAATTACAGGCCACACGCCCTGTGGATATACATTATGTGTCTTTATTGCAGTGGTTTCCACTGCCTTTTGCATCCTCATGCCGTTGATAATCTCTGATTCTTCTGCCTTTAGGGATAGATTTCCACTCCAGGGGCAAGAGAGTTCCTTAAACCTCTGTCCTCTTCTCCGCCCTCTTTGACAAGGTCGTTACAAGGCAGAAGGAGACTTCTTACATTGGAAGTTTCTGGCCGCCATTGGTGATGATTTGTATTCAACATTTAAGCAGTTCACGAGGTTCTAACCCGAGACCCAGGACATTTCTACCACTAGTCAAAGAGGCTACCCCTACAGCACTGTTGCATGGACTTATTTATAGACATTTAAGAATTAACTGTCAAACATTACACTCTATAGTGTAAAGGAATACTCTGAAAGTTCAGAATGCGATTTTGGTAAAAAAGGTAACACAAGCATACAATAATAATAAAAATATTAACAATAAACATCCTTGTCGTTTCACACAACAGTTGTGGACGATAATGTTCATTCTATGTTCTGGAAAACATTTATCCCATAGCTACATAATGTACACTACTGACACTTTATCAGCCTCCTGTACTCAAAATCTCACCAACTATAAACGAACGCTGACTCCATTTTACAGGCAAGCAAGTCAGATGTTGCGGTACACGAATTGGAAACCCAATTAGTGATTTCAGCTGATAGATTGTGCAGTGTTACATTATAAAATAATATGGGTGCTATGGATGTAGTGTGTGCATAAAACTTTAATGAAAAATGAATCAACTGTGTAGGACTAACAATTTATATTATTAAATAAGTTATTTGCAAAAGAGCATTGCACACTATTGATGAGCCGAATGAGGTTGCGCTGTTTTAAATACATTGGTCTTGTATTCGGAAGCAGGGAGGCTCCAGCCTTCAACTGGCCAGCCTGAATTATATTTTCTGGGCGTTCCCTAACTTAATTCTGCCAAATTACAAGTTGATCCCTACTTTCAGGCCACTGGCAACTATCTGTCCTATCCTTGTCAAACTAGTCCAATAAATTCGCAGATGTATGTAGATACAAGCTATGTGTCGGAAGCCGAGAACAGATTATACAGCATTTACTGGATACTAACAAAATATTACTACCAGATATTAGCAGCAAGTAACACCATTCCCTGCAAGAAAAGTAACATATTCCTAAAACACAACTGAATAGAAAGAGCTGATAAATGATCAGACCAACGTGGTAAACCACAAACTTTTTAAATTAATAGAATACATAGAATAACATTAAATATATACATATGGCCCTACCCCCCACCAATCTTTTCCCATTTCCCACGACCTCATACTTCCAGTTTCTTCTCTTATAATCACTGCTACCCCTTCCGTTAAGTTTCTCTCCCATTCCCAAGACTCCTTCCTCTAAGTGTCACACAAAACTTTTCTGAACACCTATGATATATTCTCCATTTTACATTCACAGTCTCTCTGCCCCCCTTTCCCTGTCTCTCTCTCTCTCTCTCTCTCTCTCTCTCTCTCTCTCTCTCTCTCTCTCTCTCTCTCTCTCTCCTCTCTCAAGTTCTCTACCTCCTCCCTCTCTCAGTTCATGTACATACACGCACACACGTAAACAATTTTGTATATGACAATACATGTGAATTGTTATGGGGACAAATGTAAGGACCAAAATGCAGCAAATGAAAATTCAGGTTCCTAAAGCACAAAATCATATCGAAAGGTGAAACAGCAATCACGTTTATATGGCTTCCACGTTTTCTGACAACGAAGAAAAACTTGTCGACTTCAGAAAAAGTGAAAAGGAATTACAAGTAAATTGTTACTCATATTCATATTGGAAAATCGTTCTTAATCATACACTACTGGCCATTAAAATTGCTACACCAAGAGGAAATGCAGATGATAAACGGGTATTTATTGGATAAATATATTACACTAGAACTGACATGAGATTACATTTTCACGAAATTTGGGTGCATAGATCCTAAGAAATCCGTACCCAGAACAACCACCTCTCGCCGTAATAACAGCCTTGATACGCCTGGATATTGTCAAACACAGCTGGGATGGCGTGTACAGGTACAGCTGACCATGCAGCTTCAACACGATACCACAGTTCATCAAGGGTAGTGACTCGCGTATTGTGACGAGCCAGCTGCTCGGCCTCCATTGACCAGACGTTTTCAATTGGCGAGGGATCTGGAAAATGTGCTGGACAGGGCAGCAGTCGAACATTTCCTGTATCCAGAAAGGCCGTACAGGACCTGCAACATGCGGTCGTTCATTATCCTGCTGAAATGTAGGGTTTCGCAGGGATCGAATGAAGGGTAGAGCCACGGGTCGTAACACATCTGAAATGTAACTTCCACTGTTCAGAGTGCCGTCATTGCGAACAAGAGGTGACCGAGACGTGTAACCAATGGCACCCCATACCATCACGCCGGGTGATACGCCAGTATGGCGATGCGGAATACGCCCTTCCAATGTTCGTTCACCACGATGTCGCCAAACACGAATGTGACCATCATGATGCTGTAAACAGAACCTGGATTCATCCGAAAAAATGACATTTTGCCATTCGTGCACCCAGGTTCGTCGTTGGGTACACCATCGCAGGCGTTCCTATCTGTGATGCAGCGTCAAAGGTAACCGCAGCCATGGTCTTCGAGCTGATAGTCCATGCTGCTGCAAACGTCGTCGACTGTTCGTGAAGATTGTTGTTGTCTTGCAAACGTCCCCATGTGTTGACTCAGGGATCGAGACGTGGCTGCACGACCCGTACAGCCATGCGGATAAGATGCCTGTCATCTCGACTGCTAGTGATACGAGGCCGTAGGGATCCAGCAATGCGTTCCGTATTACCCTCCTGAACCGACCGATTCCATATTCTGCTAACAGTCATTGGATCTCGACCAATGCGAGCAGCAATGTCGCGATACGATAAACCGCAATCGCGATAGGCTGCATTCCGACCTTTATCAAAGTCGTGATGATACGCATTTCTCCTCCTTACACGAGTCATCACACCAACGTTTCATCAGGCACCGCCGGTAAACTGCTGTTAGTGTATGAGAAATCAGTTAGAAACTTTCCTCATGTAAGCACGTTGTAGGTGTCGCCACCGGCGCCACCCTTGTATGAATGCTCTGAGAAGCTAATCATTTGCATATCATAGCATCTTCTTTCTGTAGGTTAAATTTCGCGTCTGTAGCAGGTCATCTTCGTGGTGTAGCAATTTTAATGGCCAGTAGTGTAAATAGTAAAATGGAGAAAAGTATTATGTATGCTGTATTTACGGTACTACCACTTCTACATAAAAGCGAATGGCGTCTGACGTACAATTCTTTTAAACTGAAGTATGCAAAACACAAAAAATAAATAATAATTGATATATAACAGCTGCTATGGAAGATGGCCATCCAAACAGGCCAGTTATATTTGTTTCACGCCTTCATACCTTCCTACTTCTTTTTAACTTTCAGAATTCTTACGTTCTAAGCTCCACTTAGTAAGAGGTTAGACTAATCCATCTTACTCATAACTAACACGTGCGATGTGCCTTATGGTGATGGGAACGGGCATGACAGTACCTTTGAATTTCTTGATGGAAACGCCCTTGACGTTGTTATTTGCAAAGCCTTTCGGATACTCTTGTCTCCAGTGAATACTTTTTCTTTTGCCTTTAACGACGATTTCAACTGGTTCCAGTCGATCAGAGCGAAACAGACTCATTTTCACTGACGAAACTTTTTGATAGCGCAGAATATGTGAATATGAAGGCTGCGTGGAGAGAGAGGAGTTTGTATACGTTTTCCACTTTAATATAGTGCAGTACGCTACAGGCATTTTGTGAGCCTGCTGGTCGTTTTGTGTATTACTAGTAGCTGTGGTTGAGACTGGTCGAATTTACTTAGTTTGGAAGCAGCTAAGATTTGTACTTCCCGTTACTTAAATCGACGATAGTGCATAACGGGTTCCACACTCAATCACATGACAATGAGTTAGGTTTTTCCTCCGTATCACGTTTTATCCGATTTTACATTATTTGGGAGTTTGTTGATTTAAATTTTAAGGCATCATGGTTATTTTTGTGATAAAATAACGGCTGGGATCCAACGCGAACCCTCAGATTAAGGATCTCCATCCTTGAACTAGATGGTCACAAATGGATACCTTCATTTCACTTAAAATGTCAGCTTCCAGGCTTCCTATTGCTCTCTCATTGTTCAGAGTGACTAGTTAGGTAGAGGAAGAGATGAGGGCAATGATGTAGACGAGACTGTGCCATTGGAGACAAACACAGTCCTACTGATGGCGGTGACAAGCGAGTGAATAGGATTTATGGCACGCTGAGCTGCGAAGGAAGGTGTACAGCGCAAGGCAGGCGTAATTTGCGCCGACCACATCTGTTACACCGTAAATAAATCCCACCGGCGTTTTACGGTCTATCGACAGCAACTAACGCCACCGGCTCTGGGAACAGAAGTATCTCAGGAGTCCACCAGAACGCTTCCTTCCGTGAAGTCTCTCGCGTGCTATTTTTGTTCTTCAGAGCTCGTGGAGAGTGGTTTCCTGGGAAATAAGACCAAGACATAACAACCAGAAGGCTTACCTTTACGACATATGATCCAATAGGTTATTGTATATATCTGTACCCAAATATAGGACTCTTCTCACATGCAATTTTAAACTCTTGAAGTCTTCGCAGAGGTTGTTTGTGCGCTCCTCTAGTTATATTTTTTTGAATGAGAAACATTGGTTGTGCCAAAGGACATTACGGTTATATGTGTTGCGAAACAATTGTTAGTATACGAAGTTCTAGATGTCCCTGCAAGGTGTTCTCGAATTAACACTAAATTCACTTCTTACAATTTTCTATTTTGAAAATATTATATACATGTTCCCCAAAAACAGCTATTTTCTAACTGTTATTTGAAGCTAACATTCCGTTTCCAATCACTTACATGGGTAACTACGTGCACAGTAAGCGTAGTTGAACTAGGTGGCTTCATTACTTCTAGGGGGTAAGTTTTCGTATTCAAATTGTGATCTACAGTCGCATAAACGTTACACTACCTGTGTTTATGTTATCAGATATTTGATCACCAGCCTTTTCAGTGAGCGGGGGGAACGATTTTTAATCACGTAATTGCACTTTTTACAAAAGAGAAAATAATTTTCATTTTCTGAAAATGAGAGAGGAAAATTATTAACATTTACTGTATTAGAAACTGTGAAGTGTCTAATGGGAAACACAGTAATACATCAAGTGTGAGTATGTGGAATTCAGACTGTCTATGATTTCGGCTCTAAGGCAACACACACTGTTTTATACCAGATGCATGAGGTAAAAGGCCACCATTTCTATTTCTCTAAATATTAAAATTTTGTAGACGTCTGAGGACAGCATAGTTCACCAAATCGCTAGTCAGTGTTAATAATGTCTTATTTATTGTTTCTAATATATCTTTTATTCAGGTATCTGTAGTTTACATTCATTTGTTGTTGTTGTTGTGGTCTTCAGTCCTGAGACTGGTTTGATGCAGCTCTCCATGCTACTCTATCCTGTGCAAGCTTTTTCATCTCCCAGTACCTACTGCAACCTACATCCTTCTGAATCTGCTTAGTGTATTCATCTCTTGGTCTCCCTCTACGATTTTTACCCTCCACACTGCCCTCCAATACTAAATTGGTGATCCCTTGATGCCTCAGAACATGTCCTACCAACCGATCCCTTCTTCTGGTCAAGTTGTGCCACAAACTTCTCTTCTCCCCAATCCTATTCAATACTTCTTCATTAGTTATGTGATCTACCCATCTAATCTTCAGCATTCTTCTGTAGCACCACATTTCGAAAGCTTCTATTCTCTTCCTGTCCAAACTATTTATCGTCCATGTTTCACTTCCATACATGGCTACACTCCATACGAATACTTTCAGAAATGACTTCCTGACACTTAAATCTATACTGGATGTTAACAAATTTCTCTTCTTCAGAAACGCTTTCCTTGCCATTGCCAGCCTACATTTTATATCCTCTCTACTTCTACCATCATCAGTTATTTTGCTCCCCAAATAGCAAAACTCCTTTACTACTTTAAGTGCCTCATTTCCTAATCTAATTCCCTCAGCATCACCCAACTTAATTAGACTACATTCCATTATCCTTGTTTTGTAAAAGGCCACCATTTCTATTTCTCTAAATATTAAAATTTTGTAGACGTCTGAGGACAGCATAGTTCACCAAATCGCTAGTCAGTGTTAATAATGTCTTATTTATTGTTTCTAATATATCTTTTATTCAGGTATCTGTAGTTTACATTCATTTATGAAACACAAATGTTTGCTGCTGGTAGCTGTGGCATTACAAATCCTCTAACTGAGACTTAAGATAATTGAAGTAGCTGCGCGAATCATGATGACGTCTACCTTGTTTGTTTTTGTAGGTTTTTGCACGCTATTAGCAGCTTATTTAGCGTCTGTATGTCTGTTGTCATCTACACTGAATCTGTTATCCTGGATCATGAATCAAGATAAGACAAACAAAGCCATTATTTATTGACACCCGAAAAGAACTGATTGGGAACGACGCCAACCCCTGTTAACGAGAGCATGATCATCTAGGGTATCTTACTATATTTGTCACTGGATCGTTTATTTTTGGTGGGAAGGGCACAGCGTACTATCTCGGAAGTAAAAGCCACGAAGATTCAGGCACTCCAAAATATGAAAGCCTCTCTTGACATGTTGTTCGTTGTCTGTTAGGCTGTGTTGGAATTGCTATGGCGGTGATGTACCAGTAATCACGATACACTAATCCGAACATGTCAACTAGCTGGAAAGGCGTAATGTTTAAGTCAGGCGCTGAACGGCAATTTATGTAACTGCTTCGCTTGTTGAAGGAGGCAGACAGGGTCCCTTCAACGTGAATTACGTGAAGTGAGCACTACGTCTTCTCTAGCTTAGGACCGTCAGCAAGGCAGCCTGTAGCTTGAATGTGTGCACTACGTACATACTTGTACGTGACTCTTAAGATTACCAAACAATAATGAACAGGTATATTCTCAATGAGGATAACCTCGTGGAAACTGAGTATGTCAGAAGTGAAATATGGAATGCGTAAACTACACAAGATTTTATACCTTCAGTTTCAATGTTCATTCCACTTATTTTAATGAACATGGCCTCTAAGGATGTGGAACCCACTAAAAACAGGAAACATTTTAATTCATACCGTTACACGCTAGCGCTGAGAGACATGAGAAAAGAAAAAAGCAATGTTCACGTACACCTATCACAATATTGGCATATTACATTGAAGTCGTACAGTGCAACATTATTCGTAATACGCAAACATCAGTCAGCTCGCCAAGCAAGTAGCAATGGATTAAACTAAAATAATATATGGATTCGTTGGTAAAACTGGGAAATACTGGGGATGAAAATGTATGCTGTTAACTCTGAGGTTTTCTCAGCTCGTTCCATACTAATTATATAGGGTCGCCATCCAACTAAGTAGGGAATATTTAGTTATAAGAAAGCAAATTAAGCTTTGTTTTGATCAATATAAATTATATGTCCTTAGTTGCATTCATCAGTTGATCACTTAACGTCAAATTGTTCTTGACGTATATTCTTTCCGGGTGAAAGGCAAATGAGGTTAAGTCTCGAAGCAGTACACTGCATTATTAGTCAGAACATGAAAAGAAATAGCCTACAAGAACTGTCAAACGCAACTGTTGCGTCGCATTTGTTGTTTGTCTCTTTAAATAAATTTGGTGTCCTTACTTAAGACATAAATAATTTTCTCACAGTTTTTATTGTCGTAATTCGCCTGATGACTGGGAAGATTAGACTCTTTCGAATATGCATATATCGAACTCATAGTTATCCAGGGATAGTAAGAGCACTTAGGGTAGTGCGAACTTATCTTGGTGAGCAAATTTAAGCTAAGGGAAACATGGACCAAAGATAGTCTGCTTTAACAGAGGAGGGGCTGTCAGGTTGGCCACTGCAGAATGAACACCCCCACCACTCGGTTTGAATAGGTAGGCGGTTTGGCATTAAGGGCAGCCATCTTAGTCAGGCTGGAGCTGGTGTGAAGAAGCAATGGACGGAGTCGAGGTGAGCTGCACGTGAACTGGTAAGAAAAGATGTAAGAATGTAATATTTTAATGTAAAAATAGTAACAGCGATTGTGTTACAATCAATTTAGATGTGAAAGCTTTCAATGAAGTCTTAATATTATTTTGATGAATTTGACTGCAAAAGTTGTGGACTTAAACATGAGGCCATGTGTAATGTCAAACATAAGTCCACGGTCATCTTCGTATTGTAAGGCTGTTTCGGAAGGTTCCAGTTTGAGTGAAATTTCTTGCTGTTGCTAAAACTATACAAAATAGACTAACTACATAAAGAAGTTTAAATTTCTCATTTTATCTAGTACTTGGCCTCATGTTGGCACCATTTATTTTGGAGCTGCTTAATATGTAGAAATATCGATGTTGTGTATTACCTTCAGTGCTTAATAGTTTATGAAGTGAATAGGTTTACGAGCATATACATTTTGTTCGGTAATTTTAGTGGATTTCTTTCACTTTCCTTATGACTAGTGTGTGTGTGTGTGTGTGTGTGTGTGTGTGTGTGTGTGTGTGCGTGTGTGTGTGTACGTGTGTGACTACATGGTCGCACGATGTATTTTGTGACATAGTAAGTTAGTTCAGTCCATGATTTATAAACCATTCATTTCTATGGAAGCCTACTGACGGCGATATCATTCAAGTGATGTTCGAGTTACATGCAAATTCAACCTAATTTAGTGCGTATTCTTTGTGAGTGCTGCTTAACCACGTGGCTACAGCAGTGAGAATCAGACAGAATCTGTGTAATTTACACTACTGGCCATTAAAATTGCTACACCACGAAGATGACGTGCTATAGACGCGAAATTTAGCCGACAGGAAGACGATGCTATGATATGAAAATGATTAGCTTCTCAGAACATTCACACTAGGTTGGCGCCGGTGGCGACACCTACAACATACTTACATGAGGAAACTTTCCAACAGATTTTGCATACACAAACAGCAGTTGACCGGCATTGCCTGGTGAAAGGTTCTTGTGATGCCTCGTGTAGGGAGGAGAAATGCGTACCATCACGTTTTCGACTTTGATAAAGGTCGGATTGTAGCCTGCCGCGATTGCGGTTTATCGTATCGCGCCATTGCTGCTCGCGTTGGTCGAGATCCGATGACTGTTAGCAGAATATGGAATCGGTGGGTTCAGGAGGGTAATGCGGAACGCTGTGCTGGATCCCAACGGCCACGTATCAATAGCAGTCGAGATGACAGGCATCTTATCCGCATGGCTGTAACGGATCGTGCAGCCATGTCTCGATCCGTGACTCAACACATGGGGCCGTTTGAAAGACAACAACAACCTGCACGAACAGTTCGACGACGTTTGCAGCAGCATGAACTATCAGCTCGGAGACCATGGCTGCGGTTACCCTTGACGCTACATCACAGACAGGAGCGCCTGCGATTGTGTACTCAACGACGAACCTGGGTGCACGAATGGCAAAACGTCATTTATTCGGATGAATCCAGGTTCTGTTTACAGCATCATGATGGTCACATCCGTGTTTGGCGACATCGCGGTGAACGCACATTGGAAGCGTGTATTCGTCATCGCCATTCTGGCGTATCACCTGGCGTGATGGTATGACGTGCCATTTGTTACACGTCTTGGTCACCTCTTGTTCCCATTGACGGCACTTTGAACAGTGGATGTTAAATTCTAGATGTGTTACGACCTGTGGCTCTACCCTTCATTCGATCCCTGCGAAACCCTACATTTCAGCTGGATAATGCATGACCGCATGTTGCAGGTCCTGTACGGATCTTTCTGGATACAGAAAATGTTCGACTGCTGCCCTGGCCAGCACATTCTCCAGATCCCTCACCAATTGAAAATGTCTGGTCAATGGTGGCCGAGCAACTAGCTCGTCACAATATGCCAGTTACTACTTTTGAGGAACTGTGGTATCGTCTTGAAACTGCATGGTCAGCTGTACCTGTACACGCCATCCAAGCTCTGTTTGACTCAATGCCCAGGCGTATCAAGGCCGTTATTACGGCGAGAGGTGGTTGTTCTGGGTACTGATTTCTTAGGATCTATGCACCCAAATTTCGTGAAAATGTAATCAGATGTCAGTTCTAGTATAATATATATGTCCAATGAATACCCGTTTATCAATTGCATTTCTTCTTGGTGTAGCAATTTAGTTGCCAGTAGTGTACTATCCTCCTGCAAAATTTAACTCACTGCAAGATCTTTGAAAGTAATATGAGTGATTTAGGAAACTTTTATGTGGAAATTTAATTCAGTATCCTTGCGTTCCATTCTGATCTGTGTCTGAAAACGTGGACATGTCTTCGGTAACCAAGATCCCTCTTATTTTTTGCATAACGTTACGATTTGGTTGACTTGTAATTTTATTCAGAAAGATATTAGGCGAGCGAAATAAACGTTGTTAAGAGATTTTCGGATTTGCAGAGATTTTTTTTTTGTCTCAGACGTGTGTGAGATGATTCCCATACGCAAGATAAAGAGCGTACTAGTGACCTAATTTAATATGGCGGTTGAACTCTTTAGGACAATTTCCTGTTAATTATGCCTGGTGGATTGTTTCATGTATGATATTCTAAAAATTTAGGAGATATTTCGTTGTGATTTGCGTTGAGTAAGTGTACCGGACGTAAGCGACTATATTGCATTAAATGCTGATGTGATCATGTCTGAGAGCGTGCATTTGTGTTATTTGACTTGAGATAATACGTAGTTATTGAGAGGGATAAATGAGATGAGAACAAGAGCAGTTTAAACTGCTGGCCATCTTTTCTTCATAATATGTTTTTGTACACGAGTACTTTGGATTACTTGCTTGAGGTAGTAAAGGAGTTTTGCTATTTGGGGAGCAAAATAACTGACGACGGTCGAAGTAGAGAGGATATAAAATGTAGACTGGCAATGGCAAGGAAAGCGTTTCTGAAGAAGAGAAATTTGTTAACATCGAATATAGATTTAAGTGTCAAGAAGTCGTTTCTGAAAGTATTTGTATGGAGAGTAGCCATGTATGGAAGTGAGACATGCACGATAAATAGTTTGGACAAGAAGAGAATAGAAGCTTTCGAAATGTGGCGCTACAGAAGAATGCTGAAGATTAGATGGGTAGATCACATAACTAATGAGGAGGTACTGAATAGGATTGGGGAGAAGAGAAGTTTGTGGCACAACTTGACTAGAAGAAGGGATCGCTTGGTAGGACATGTTCTGAGGCGTCGAGGGATCACCAATTTAGTATTGGAGGGCAGCGTGGAGGGTAAAAATCGTAGAGGGAGACCAAGAGATAAATACACTAAGCAGATTCGGAAGGATGTAGGTTGCAGTAGGCACTGGGAGATGAAGAAACTTGCACAGGATAGAGTAACATGGAGAGCTGCATCAAACCAGTCTCAGGACTGAAGACCACAACAACAACGACATGTATGTGAAGCACGATTTTTGATGATACGTTCAAATTCATATACCTTCTCATAATAACGACTCGTATGAGACAACAGATAGTCGTACTGAGACCATACTGCTAAATTATTACGTGGACTTCCACCTACTGTGGAGTCAGATACTGATAGTGTATCAATTTCGCGTTTTTCTTGCTTTGAAGGAATGAAAATAAATACAGATCTCGCCTAAATGCCTCTTTCGTTGGTATTCTAGTTCATCCAATCGAAAGAAAAATATTTTATCCAGTTATTTTCATTACTATTGACATTTCTTTATGTTATTTAAATAATCTAGGAGAGAATGCTATTAAAGACATGCTATGGCAAGTTCAAAGAAGGAAGTGCTACCTGCTCTCATAGCATATGTTTTGTGACTCGATGTTTCTCTTGCTTTATCCATTGCTATGTTTTGGTATGTTAGTCAATTCCTAATCATTTATTGAGGGTTCACATTGACCAAAAAAGCTATCAGGTTTATTAACGGTACTTCTGGAAGATGAGTTGATAACTGTGGGACACAACGCGCATAAATATTAAGAGCAAATGTGTCAATGTGTCAGGATTCGGTGATCTATGAAGAGACAAAAGAAAATTAAGATAGAGGGGTAAATGGACAGTTGGTGGAACAAAAGCAAGAGGTGTGAAGGGTTGGTTACCACTAAGTAAAAAGAAACTTCAAGTGCATGAGGCAGACTTCTCTGGGAAACCTACAGGAGCATCATATTAACGTACCTTCCAGTTGCTTTGGAAGAATGGCCTCCACAACGATGTCCCTAGGCCTCATGCGAGTGATTAATAGTGTTGCGTCTGAAATTTTCACAGTGATCATGAAGCGACAGTTTCTTTTGTTTTTCTCAGGCATTGTTGAATCTGAGTACGATGGCCTTATTGTATGTCAAAATCATTTTGTTGTTGTGTTTATGTTCTTATTTGCATTTCAAGGTAAGTTTTGTATGTTTTTCTTTTAGAGGTAAATTGGTTAGCGAATATTATGTGTATATTTTAATCATGCCAGATAAACTTGACCAAAGAGGCCATTATGCTTCAGCACGTTTTTCTCTGTTCATGTTCTTGTTTGTTTTTTGAGTTATGTTTTTTCTTTGGAGGGAAATTACTCTGTCTACATTATATGTGTATGTTAGACCATGTATGACTTTAATCAGAAAATTTTTGAGCGATTACTTGAGACTGCTTTTCATATTCGATGTGTCAATGTTGTGCAGAATAGCCAGTATGATGTTTTACTGTACCTCAGTGAATAGCAGTTGTTCTAATTCTCTCTGCTGATGCAATATAGCGAGAATTTCGTTGGTGCGTTGATTAGTTTCATTTATCTGGAACACATCATTTAATAATCAAAGATGCAAAATTAAAAAGAAAACATACACAGGAAGATTTTCTTTTTCTTTTGATGACGCCTTGTCTAACCTATCCATGTATTACTACATTAACTTAAACCCTTTGCAATATGTTGAAAGCTGATTAAGATCATAACTAAATAATTTCATAATATTTGCTTCTCATAACAAAACATTTGCTCTCTCAAAATCGTAAAACACAATTAGGTTTTAGTGTACAAATGTACTGCTGGTAGAAATTACCAATCATGTAGGTAAACAATGTACTCAGTATAAGCCTAATATATGTGTGTAGTATGTAATACGTCAAACTAGTAGAGTCAATATTGATTGTAAAACCACTGTTTATTTCCTTACTTATACATAGAATCAGTTTTCATATAAAATATGTTATATCTGAATATTTCTTTTTTTGTAGTGGTTTCGAAGAAATCGGTTGTGGAAGAGTTACACACATATAAAATAAAGTTTTGCATCACATCGGTTCCGAGGGTTCCGGAACCTGTACAGAAACTTGGAATAGAGATCAATATAAACATCATTTCCTCCCTTCTTATTGTTCATGAAAACCACTCATTGCATATTGTCCCACCGTACAGCGATACCTTCAGAGGTGGTCGTCCAGATTGCTGTACACACCCCTACCTATAATGACCAGTAGCATGTGCCCTTCATTGATGAATGCCTGTATTCGTCGTAGTATACTATCCACAAGTTCATCAAGACACTGTTGCTCCAGATTGTCCCACTCCTCAACGGGATTCGGCGTGGATCCCTCAGAGTGGTTTGTGACTCACGTCGTCCATAAACAGCCCTTTTCAATCTATCCGTGTATGTTCAATAGGGTTCATGTCTGGAGAACATGCTGGCCACTCTAGTCAAGTGATGTCGTTATCCTGAAGGAAGCCATTCAAAAGATGCACACGATGGGGGAGTGAATTGTCGACCCTGAAGACATTTGCCTAGCCAATATGCTGCCAATATGGTTGCGCTATCGGTCGGAGGACGGCAGTCACGTATCGCACAGCCGTTACGGTGCCTTCCATGACCAGCAGCGGCGTACGTCGGCCCACACAATGCCACCCCAAAACAGCAGGGAACCTCCACATTGCTGCACTCGTTGGACAGTGTGTCTAAAGCGTTCAGACTGACAGGGTTGCCTCCAAACACGTCTCCGACGATTGTCTAGTTCCAGGCATATGCGACACTCTGGGTGAAGAGAATGTGATGCAAATCCTGAGCGGTCCATTCGGCATGAAGTTGGGCCCTTCTATACCGCGCTGCACGGTGTAGTGGTTGCAATGATGGACCTCGCCATGGCCGCCGGGAGCGAAGCTGCGCAACATGGAGCCTATTGCGCACAGATGGAGTCATAACACGACGTACTGTGGCTGCACGAAAAGCATTATTCATCATGGTGGCGTTGCTGTCAGGTTACGT
Source organism: Schistocerca serialis cubense (assembly GCF_023864345.2). Lineage (NCBI taxonomy): Eukaryota > Metazoa > Arthropoda > Insecta > Orthoptera > Acrididae > Schistocerca > Schistocerca serialis. The sequence goes on along the minus strand of NC_064638.1, from coordinate 435,180,217 downwards.
CCTAGCCATAATCCGTAGATAGCTGTCATCCACTGCAGTAGTAGCCCTTGGGTGGCCTGAGCGAGACATGTCATCGACAGTACCTGTCTCTCTGTATCTCCTCCACGTCCGAACAACATTGCTTTGGTTCACTTCGTGACGCCTGGACACTTACCTTGTTGAGAGCCCTTCCTGGCACAAAGTAACAAAACGGACGCGATCGAAATGCGGTAATGACCGTCTAGGCATGGTTGAACTACAGACAACACGAGCCGTATACCTCCTCCCTGATGGAATGACTGGAACTGATCGGCTGTCGGACCCTCTCCGTCTAATAGGCGCTGCTCATGCATAGTTGTTTACATCTTTCGGCCGGTTTAGTAACACCTCTGAACAGTCAAAGGGACTGTGATACAATATACCCAGTCAACGTCTATCTTCACGAGTTCGGGGAACCGGGGTGATGAATAACTGTTTTTGATGTGTGTATATCTTGCAGGTAGTTTCCTCACCAATGAAAACTTCACGGAAGCCTCAAACATATTTGTTCAAGCAGAGGTTTTCAACTGAAATGTCATCAAAGGAGTCTAAGGCAAATCGTCCAACCACAAGTATAATACGAAAGTGTCTGACTGTTTTCTAGTGTAGCTCTATGAAACTTCAGATTTTATGGGTGTTGAATTCGATTGTCAGCTCGTGTCCATGGTCTCGCCCCTCGAATGACTTTGTGTGCAAACAGCTACGAAATTAGGCACCTTTCCTTTTAGTACTGTATAACCGCAAAGAATGGCTCTAAACATCAGATCCCCAGTGACACGTCTTTCCAGCAACGTCTTCTGTCAACATCAGCTCACTTCCACACGTCTAGTGGGCTCCATGGAGATAAATATTGCTACCGAAGACTTGTGGTTTCTTCAGATCGTCCACGAAATTATTATGGCACCTCCTTTATTGTTGTACCTCTCCTGATTACGGAAGGTTGGAATCTTTCAGGTTTTAATTATGTCAGACTCCTTTCTTTCATCTTAAAATTTTCCATTCTGCTATGTGTGAGGGCATGAAAGTGTGAATGAAATAAATATATGTGTATATCGATATTATGCTTATCTAGGGATAATAGGAGTAGTGTAGGATAGTGCCAACTTCGTCTGGTAAGAAATTTAAGCAAAGGGAAACAGGGACCAAAGATACTCTAACTTAACAGAGTAGGGTTTGACATGTTACTCACTGTAGAATGGACAACACCTCCCCCCCCCCCCCCAACCACGGCCACCACTAGGTTTGAATAGGCGGGTTGTTGAGCAGGAATAGCGGCAATGTCAATAAGACGGGAGGGAGCTGATATGAAGACGGAACGGACAGAGTCGACGTCAGCTGCTCGTGAATTGGTAAGAAAAGATGTAAGAATGTAACATTTTGTTGTAAAAAATGCTCACAGCAGTTGTGTTAGAATCAGTTTGGATGAGAAAGCCTTAGTGAAGTTTTAATTAATATTGTTTTGATGAATTTTACTCCAAAACTTATGTACTTAAGGACGAACCATGTGTGATGTGAAACATCAGTTTTCGGTCATATTCGTCTTGCAAGCTTGTTTCAGAATGTTTCATTTTGCGTGAAACCTCACTGTGCTGCTAAAACGATATAGTTTTGGCTGATTACGCCAAGAAATTAAAATTTCTCTTTGTATACTGAACTTGGCTACATTCTAGAGCCTTTAGTTGGGAGCTGCTGAACATGAAATATCGATGTTGCGTATTATTGTCAGTGCGTAATTGTCTATGGAGTGAATACGTTTCCGAGCATATAACGATTTGTATGGAAATTTAACTTAATTTAGAGCGTATTCTTTCTGAGTGCTACTTAACAACGTGGCTATCCCAGTGGGAATCAGACAAAACCCGTGTAAGTATCCTCCTGCAATATTGAACACACTGCGAGTGAATTTACGAACCCTTTATGTGGGTATGTAACACAATATTATTTCGTTTCTTTCTGAGTTTTGTCTAAACACCTGGACATGCTTTCGCTAACCAAGAATCCCCAATTTTTGGCATTATGTTACTATTCGGTTGGCTTATAAGTTTACTGAGAAAGATATTAGACGAACGATATAAGTTTTGTAAAGAAATTTTCGGATTTGTAGAGATTTCTCTTTGTGTTTTGTGTTCGCACTCGTGTGGGTAATGCTTCCCATACAACAAGATGAAGCGCGTACTAGTGACCTAATTTAATATACCTGTTGAACTCTTTAGGAGAAACTGCTATCAATTATGCCTGGTGGATTGTTTGATCTAGGAACTTCTAGAAATTTAGAAGAGATTTCATTGGGATTTGGTTAAGTAAGCACATCGCACATACGTGACTATATTGCATTAAATACTGACGTGAACAAGACTGGCAGTGTGCATTCGGCTGCCATTTGATTTGAGATAATACGTAGTTACTGAGGAGAGGTAAACGAGATGCGATTGAAAGAACTTTGCTTAAACTGCTGAGCATCTTTTTTTGAATACTTTTTTTACACAGGTAGCTAGGATTAATTGTTTGCATATGTATGTGATATGGGATGTTTGATGATGATATGTTTAAATTCTTATCCCTTCTCGTAATAACGACTCATACGTGACAATACGTAGTCGTATTGAGACCATACTGCTAGATTGTTAAGCGAATTTCCACCCACTGTGGAGTCCCATATTCGTAGTGTGTGAATTTAGTGTTTTTCTTGCTTTGGAGGAGTGAAAATAAATACAGATCTAGAACAAATCCCTTTTTCATTGGTATATCAGTTCATCCAGCCGAAAGAAAAGTAATTTTGTCCAGTTTTTGCCATAACAATTATATTTCTTCATGCTGTTTAAATAACTTAGGAGAGAATGCTGTTAAAGGCTTGCTACGGCAAGTCCAAAGAAGAAATTGTTACCTGCTCTCATAGTGTACGTATCGTGTCATGGCCACTCGACCTTTCCCTTGTGTTATCTGTTGCTATGTTTTGGTATATTTGTCAATTTGTAAACGGTTACTGAGGGGTCACATTGATCAAGATTGTAAATGAATTATCGGGCTTCTTAACTGCACTGTTGAAAGAGAAGTTGATAACTGTTGGTCACAGCACGCCTAGATATTAGGAGCAAACCTGTCAATATGTCAATGTTCGACAATCTATAAACTGATGTTTTTCAATCTGTATATTGAGCAAGCAGTAAAGGAAACAAAAGAAAAATTCGGAATAGGTATTAAAATCCATGGAGAAGAAATAAAAACTTTGAGGTTCGCTGATGACATTGTAATCCTATCAGAGACAGTAAAGGACTTGGAAGAGCAGTTGAACGGAATGGACAGTGTCTTGAAAGGAGGATATAAGATGAACATCAACAAAAGCAAAACGAGGATAATGGAATGTAGTCGAATTAAGTCGGGTGATGCTGAGGGATTTAGATTAGGAAATGAGACACTTAAAGTAGTAAAGGGGTTTCGCTATTTGGGGAGCAAAATAACTGATGATGGTCGAAGTAGAGAAGATATAAAATGTAGACTGGCAATGGCAAGGAAAGCGTTTCTGAAGAAGAGAAATTTGTTAACATCGAGTATAGATTTAAGTGTCAGGAAGTCGTTTCTGAAAGTATTTGTATGGAGTGTAGCCATGTATGGAAGTGAAACATGGACAATAAATAGTTTGGACAAGAAGAGGACAGAAGCTTTTGAAATGTGGTGCTACAGAAGAATGCTGAAGATTAGATGGGTAGATCAGATAACTAATGATGAAGTATTGAATAGAATTGGGGAGAAGAGGAGTATGTGGCACAACTTGACCAGAAGAAGGGACCGGTTAGTAGGACATTTTCTGAGGCATCAAGGGATCACAAATTTAGCGTTGGAGGGCAGCATGGAGGGTAAAATTCGTAGAGGGAGACCAAGAGATGAATACACTAAGCAGATTCAGAAGGATGTGGGTTGCAGTAAGTACTGGGAGATGAAGAAGCTTGCACAGGATAGGGTAGCATGGAGAGTTGCATGAAACTAGTCTCAGGACTGAAGACCACAACAACAACAACATAAACTGATAAACGAAAGTTAAAATACAGGTGTAACGTTATAACTGTTCCACTTAGGACAAAGTCACTTTGGACGTACTATGTTAATTCTAACATGGAAGGGGTTGTCTGAGGAACAGTCGTCAACTATTAACACTTTATTTTCGTAGAAATAAAATTTCTAACTTAACATAAGAAATTAATTGAACATATAGCTTGTGTTGTAGTGAATATCATGTTGGATACTGAGGCATTTTAAGAATTTAAATCATACAAAACGTGATAAGAACAGGACAAAATTCAGACGCAAACTAAGTTCACACTAAGAGAATACAGACTGAAGGAAGTCAGCCCCTCACCACGTAACTGCTGACAGCGAGGCTCGTGCATTCCAGTAGATCCAGGCTGCAGCAAAGATGAAATGGCACAGACCACTCACACACAAAGCAGGCCTATGCACAAAAGAACAACGTGGATGCAAGATTTAACAAAATGGCACGCTCTCGCAGGTTTTCTGAATATTTGTAAGTTAAATTTATGCATACTTGACACGTTGATAAAAATCCAAATGAACTGCGACGGAAATTAGAAACGATAAATACGAGGAGTTGAAGGCTCAGCGGACCCATCTGTGCACGTGGCCTATACGAGCAAAACAAATACTCAAAACTCAAGTTTAGCACAATAAAATTACAAGACGACATTTAATTACACTGAATATATACTGTTACACGATTTCACCATACAAAATACAACTCGGTGCTGCTGAGGACAGGCGCTACAGTCTGGTACCGCACGACCGCTACGGTCGCAGTTTCGAATCCTGCCTCGGGTATGGATGTGTGTGATGTCCTTAGGTTGGTTAGGTTTAAGTAGTTCTAAGTTCTAGGGGACTGATGACCTTAGAAGTTAAGTCCCATAGCACTCAGAGCCATTTGAACCATTTTTTGCTGAGGATACATAGTAAGAATTTATGACCACGTGCAGTGTCATGCAAAAGAAAGCTGTGAAATTACTCACAAAATTGAAACGGAAATGAATTTACGACGACAACTGAAATCACATTCGTACGAGGATGCATGTACTCGCACATTTTCACTTAATAGAAACAGTTCTCTCAAAACCTCCGAATATCGTGATGGAATGCTTTTGCACACCACAGGTTCTGGTAGGACAAAGAAAATCTGGAAAAAAAGGAACAAAACATGAGAAATACAGCACTTCCCACTCTAACTGCTAACATCATTTTAAATCTGTCGCTGTGAAATAAATTAAATTTGAATACTTCAGATAGCCTAAAGACCTACACAATTCACTTTCTAAGACGAAATACCCAGTCTCGTTATTAAAGTTACGATGTGCACTCACCAACAGTCCAGCACCTATTGTTTCATTACGTTCACCGAATAACGAACATCCACGTAAACGAAACTGGCCAGAAGAATCTCTTCCGCCACCAGCCTAACGACGGTCGAAAGATCAATTAAGGCACAAACCTATTTGATTCACCTTAACCCGCTACTCTTGCCATCTTGTGTGTACAGCAGACAGCAAAGTAGTGTGCTACTAACTTCTACTGAAATACTAAATAGCGCACACATTCACTGACTCTTACATGCAGAGTGCAAGGAAGTAGGACAAATGTGGTAGCACAAAATATGAATAATATAAATAGTTTGAGGGCTTGCATGGAACATAAATACGCATATAAAAATATGTTAGAATGATGCAGAACACATCATTCAATTATATTTCATGAGATAAGCATGTCCCACTGCTCAGTTTTCTCACGAATTGGGCCAATAAATACGCATATAAAAATATGTTAGAATGATGCAGAACACATCATTCAATTATATTTCGTGAGATAAGCATGTCCCACTGCTCAGTTTTCTCACGAATTGGGCCAATAAACGCATTGATGCCTCGAATTGCCAGTGTCAAGAGGAAATATCATTAAATCAGAGAAAGACTACATGAAATGATTCCCTTCAGGCTCTTCTTAAACTGTAGTTTATTAGCAGTTATCATTTTATAGAAAGTCGAAAGCTACTGAATGTATGTGTTCTTGAAAAGCGGACAGCTTTTTGGAAGAATTGAACGAGGCTTAACACTTTTTTTGTAATTTTTCATGTACTAGAAACTGATTTCGTAAAGCGAGTTGACGGTATTATTCATATTATATTTCTTCATGCGGAGAACGTAATGATTTAAAGTGTACTTAATTCTTTCGACAGCCATGTACTGAAATTCATAGTACAAATATTGTAGGCTTCTGGATATGGAAAAATTTAGCTTAATTGAAGAATTACGGCAAAAGTGGCCACCTTTTTCTATTCTTAAATGAAAGCTTTACAGGTATTTCAGCTTTTCATTTTATGTCATTTAAGTCTGATAACAATCATATTCAAAAAACTTGTTTTGACATTTCATTTGTTCTGTAGTATGCTCCGCCAAATCCTGTTTCCAAAACCTTATGTCTTGTACACACTCTGAGTAGAAACCTCTTACACGTTTACAGCTCCACATTGTTGGCTACATAACATGTATTAATGTTAATAATATATCGCTAACAGCTGCTTCTAAAACTATTCTTGAAACATACTAGGTCATTTAAAATAATCACCTCACTTGCCATTAACGCTCATAAATTATTGCTCAACAACTTATTAATAACAACAATGCTAATTCTATAGCAGTTCTATAACGTTTAATGACACTGGAATCTTATTTTAACAGTGTTCTAGTTCACGGTATATGTAGTTTCCAGTAGCCACATAAATAATGAAGTAACAATTTTTATCAGCATTATATAGTTCATAAGAACAAGCACTTCTTGAGATGCTACGTGTCACTGTCCACAACGAAGATTTTCACAAAATTTCAACAGATATGTGCCAAATGGGCGACAATACCGTGCCGGCTGTGGAGAGCCGATACAATGTCTCGATAAAAATATTACACCGCAACTACCAACCACAAAAATTACGTCCTCCTTCACATACTACAATCAGCTGGAGACACTTGTTCGACATCTAACACCGATAATAGCATACGACGGGCGTCCACGTTAGTTCTAGGGCCGTAAAAAGGCTCTAATTGGATATTTAGAAAGTCTTTAGTATCGAAGATGTTTTATATTATTTGAAACATGTCTTAAACAGCGAGAATAATATGAATAATGTTACATCGGATAAACTAAAATAAATGCCAGCTTCTTTTACACTCTTAATACACATAACACAGTCTAAGACAGAAAAAAAGACTCAACATGTAGGAACTACACAAATGGGACGGAAGTCGTGGATGTGATGTACAAGTACCAATACGCTAATGATATCAATTTCAGAATAATTGGATGATTCATTCAAGAGAAAGAGCTTCACAAGTTCAAGTTGAGCAAGTCAGTCACTCGTTGGTCCACCTCTGACCCTTATGCGAGCAGTTAATCGGCTTGACATTGATTAACAGAACGCTGGATGCCCTCCTGAGGGATAGCGTGCCAAAATCAGTCCAATTGGTCCGTTAGATCGTTAAAATCCCCAGACGGAGGGCCCTGCCCATAATGCTCCAAATGTTCTCAACTGGGGAGAGATCCAGCAACCTTTCTCACTAAGGCAGAGTTTGGAAAACACGAATACAATTAGTCGAACCTCTCCCCGTGTGCGGGAGGAGGGCATTACCTTGCTGAAATGTAAGCCCAGAATGACTTGTTACGGAGAGCAACAAAACGGGCCATAGAAATCGTCGACGTACCGTTGTGCTGTAAGGATGTCGCGGATGACATCCGAATAGGCGCTGCTATGGAAGGAAATGACGCCCTAGACCTTCATTCCTTGTTGTTGGGCGGTATGACGGGCGACACTCAGGTTGGTATTCCACCACAGCCCGGGGCGTCTCTAGACACATTTACGGCCTGCAATTACATTGAATGGAGTAGAACTGTCTTCAGTAACTAGGCTCGGTTCAAACAGAGTACCCTTCACCAGCGAAGACGTGTCTGGAGACGCTTTGGACTGCGGTGAAATGCCGACGTGACTGTTGCCCGCATACTGCCCGACAATGTAGAAATACTTTTCATTAAGATAATTCCCGCCCACACACGACGAGAATTTCTACTGCTTATATTCGTGTTTTCCAAACCCTTCCTTAGTCAGCAATGTCACAGGACTCTCTCCAGTTGAGAACATTTGGAGCAATATGGGCAGCGTCCTCCAACTGTCTCGGGACTTTGACGATCTAACGCACCAAGAGGACAGAATATGGCACGATATCCCTCTGGAAGACGTCTAACAACTCTGTCAATCAATGCCAAGCCGGTAACTACTTGAATAAGGACCAGAGGTGGACCAACGAATGAATGAGGTGCTCAACTTATAAAATTCCTTCTCGTGAATTAAGTATTATTTTTTAAATTGTAATCATTTGTCTGTACACGTTCGTCACTTCTACCAATTTCTGTCCCGTTCCGATATTTCCTTCGTGATGCGTAGATTTTTTTTCATTTTTTATTTTATTTTGTGTCTTATAATGTATACTAAGCAGATAACAGAAAGTGGCTGGTCACAGCAGGTACACAGGTAAAGATATCGGATAAAAAATTAATCACCCATTAGAAGAGCACACTGGCCACGTTGGAGCTCTGTAGACAGAGTACCGGTACGAACATGAACTCTTCTCCACTGACGAATGTCACTTCTCTGAAGTGATGAGTATGAAACAGTAGGTTGTATGTAATATCACAGTAAGATGGGTAAGTGTGGGAAGCACGACACAGTGTCTGAAAGGAGCTGTCGCATTTGTACTTTCTGATGTCCACACAATGACAGAAGTTGCTCAGCATGGTGGTGGTTTATCAACGTAGATTGTTCTACATGTTTACGAGGAATGGTGTACCACTCGCAGCCATGTAACACGGCTTAACAAAAGTGGTTGTTAAGAGATCCTAACCGACTGTCAATGAGAAGCGGGTTCAACACCGGCAGGAAATGGTGCTGTCAGTTAATTCGCGTCCTTCTGAAACATTTTCCGAGTGAACTTTACGAAGGAAACAGCAAAACATCAACATTAAGAATGTGTTGCCTTTCAATAGGTGATTGCGCACAGCTGCACAGAAGGTTGTGTGTCTTCACGGGACCAAACAACACAGAAACTCGACACTTTCTAATTACAGGAGTATAGCGTGACCCTACGTGTCATGCTCTTGCCTTTATTCAAATGATGGAAAGCTTAGAGTGCACCGAAGTTCAATGAGGCATCTACCGCTAGTGTACCGAGGTTGTAGTTCGGTCGGAGGAGATTCTGCGCGCTTTTGTGAGTGTTCATCGTTCCATGACAGCCTGCTCATTCAAGGAACCGCGGACATGAACCAGGATGTTTACTAAAAAACTAGCTGGGTACCCAGCGTTACGCGTGTAGCTATCTTTCCCTATCTTCTATTTGTCCATATGCTCCTTCGCCCTGTCTCTCCATTCAGCCTCTCTCAATCCCTCCTTCAGCCCCTCCTTCTGTCCAACTCCTCTAATCCTCACCCACTCTGTCCATCTCCTCCTGTCCCTCTCTGTTTCCATCTCATCCCCTGATCTTTTCTTCACTGCCCATCTCGTCCTCCACCTCTTTCCGTATGCTCCTCTCGCCTCTAATTCCATCTCGTCTTCCTCCTCTTACGATATCCTCCTCTCACCTCTAATTCCATCTCCTCCTTCCGACTAGCAATGTCCTTCTCCTCTTCACGCTCTCTCTGTGCACTGCATCCTTCTGCTCTGTCCACCTCCTCCTCCCCCTCTCATCCTGTTCATCTCATCCTCTTTCCTTTATCTCCTTCTCACCCCTCTATCCATCTACTCATACTTTTCTCTGACCGCTTACTCCTCCTCTTTTTTCTGTTCACCCTCTCCTCTCCCTCTCTCTCTGCCTTTCTCTTCCTCCTTCTTTGTCTCTCGGTGCAACTCCTCCTCCCCCTAATGTGACCTTCTCCCTCTCTGTCTATGTGGCTCCTCTTCCTACTTTAACTCTGCACTTTATATACTCACTTTTACAAATATTAACAAATATTGTACCAAATTCGGTTGGAATAGTTCCCGGGATTTAGGATGAGGATTTTGCTCATTGCTTTTGTATGTGTACACACATGTCATATGTTATCATACTTCACACCTATTTCTACATTTATTTCACTTGTTTTTCTAGCTAATAACGCCGTGCAGCTCTATTCCCCAGAAGCTCAATGTTTACGACTATGTGTCGTACGATGATATGATTTTGTAAATACGTTCAGTGGTAAATCTGAATACCGTCTGCAAAATGTGTCTCCAATACAGTTAGTACTAAAGAAGTAATAAATTAAAATTTCATGCTTCATACGGCAGCAGTTTTACCACATCGACGGCGAAAGTATAGTAAACGACAAACTTTTGTCCTTTTTATCACTTTGTGAGGGTCGTCAAGGAATAAAAAACTGTAAAGGTTTGAAATTATGTGTACATTTTGTTGCAAGTCACTACGTCCTCTCATTCTCAAATACTGGATGAATAACGTAAGAACATTCGCGCGTCGTGGGCTTCATTGCTTTTCACCTCATCTCCACCTTCTTGATACTCAGGTGGATTCTTTCTAGATACTAAGTCTAGATAGTAAGTCTGGTTGAATCGGTCCATTGCTTTAAGAGCAGATGTGGAACATACATACATACATATATACGTACATCGATTTCTATAACATGTATGAATTATCAGTGGCCAAGTGTTGCCACTACAAAGACTGCACGAGCCGTGTTTGCAAGAGTGTGAGCGTGCGTTCATGAAATGACGAACACCCAATCAGATTGAGGAACCTCAACTGGTCCTCTGGCTTATTAAAAAAAATCAACTGATCTTAGACTTACAGACATATTAAGCAACTGAAATCATTTGATCCCAGAGACCTTTCGAATTCTCAAACATTTATCATGTACACTGAAGAGCCAAAGAAACTGGTACACCAACTTAATATCGTGTAGTGCCCCCGCAAGGCAGCAGAAGTGCCGCAACACGACGTGACATGTACTTGACTAACGTCTGAATTAGTGCTGGAGGGAACTAACACCATGTATCCTGCAGGGCTGTCCATAAATCCTTAGGAGTACGAGGGGGTGGAGATCTCTTCTGAATTGCATTTTGAAGGCATCCCAGATATGCTCAATAATATTCATGTCTGGGGAGTTTAGTGGCCAGCGGAAGATTTTAAACTTAGAAGAGTGTTCCTGGAGGCACTCTGTAGGAATTACGAACGTGTGGGGTGTCGCATTGTCCTGCTAGAATTGCCCAAGTCCTTCGGAATACACAATGGACATGAATGCATGCAGGTAATCAGACAGGAAGCGTACGTACGTGTCACCTATCAGATTCGTAACTACATGTATCAGGGGTCCCACATCACTCCAACTGAACACACCGCACAACAATACTGAGCTTTCACCAGCTTGAACAGTCCCCTGGTGACATGCAGGTTGTCTCCATACCCTACACGTCCATCCACTCGATACAATTTGAAACGAGACTTGTCCGTCCAGCAACATGTTTCCAGTCATCAACAGTCCAATGTCGGTGTTGACGGGCCCAGACGAGGCCTAAAGCTTTGTGTCGTGCAGTCAAAAAGGGTACACGAGGGGCCCTTCGGCTCCGAAAGCCCATGTCGATGAAGTTTCATTAAATGCTTCACACGCTGACACTTGTTGATGTTCAATCACTGAAATCTGCAGCAACTTGAGGAACGGTTGCACTTCTGTCACGGTGAAGGATTCTCTTCAGTCGTCGTTGGTCCCATTCTTGCAGGAGCTTTTTCTGCTCGCTACGATGTCAGAGATTTGATGTACCGGGTGATCAAAAAGTCAGTATGAATTTGAAAACTGAATAAATCGCCGAATAATATAGATAGAGAGGTACAAATTTACACACATGCTTGGAATGACATGGGCATTTATTAGAACAAAACAAAATACAAACGTTCAAAAAATGTCCGACAGATGGTGCTTCATCTGATCAGAATAGCAGTAATTAGCATAAAAAAGTAAGACAAAGCAAAGATGATGTTCCTTACAGGAAATGCTCAATATGTCCACCATCACTCCTCAACAATAGCTGTAGTCGAGAAATAATGTTGTGAACAGCACTGTAAAGCATGTCCGGAGTTATGGTGAGGCATTGGCGTCGGATGTTGTCTTTCAGCATCCCTAGAGATGTCGGTCGATCACGATACACTTGCGACTTCAGGTAACCCCAAAGCCAATAATCGAACGGACTGAGGTCTGGGGACCTGGGAGGCCAAGCATGACGAAAGTGGCGGCTGAGCACACAATCATCACCAAACGACGTACGCAAGAGATCTATCACGCGTCTAGCAATATGGGGTGGAGCGCCATCCTGCATAAACACCGTACGTTCCAGCAGGTGTTTCTCAGCCAGGCTGGGGATGATGCGATTCTGTAACACGATTGTCATGCGCAGTCACTGACATTTTGCTGTCCAGCGCCATCTGTCGGACATTTTGTGAACCTTTTTTTTTTTTTTTTTGTTCTAATAAAACCCCATGTCATTCCAAGCATGTGTGTCAATTTTTACCTCTCTATCTACATTACACCACGGTTCATTAAGTTTTCAAATTTATACTGACTTTTTGATCACCCGGTACTACCGAATTACAGATATTCACGGCACACTCGTGAAATGATCGTACCGGAAAATCTCCACTTCATTGCTACTTCGGAGATGCTCTCTCCCATCACTCGTGCGCCGACTGTAACACCACGTGCAATCTCATTTAAATCTTAACAAGCTACCATTGTAGCAGCAGTAATCGATCTAACAACTGCGACAGACACTTGTTGTTTTACAGTCGTTACCGACCGCAGCGTCGTATTCTGCCTGTTTACACATCTCTATATTTGAATACGTGTCCCTATACCGGTTTCTTTCGCACTTCAGTATATATCTGCAGACAGAAGCGACGAATGAAAACCTGTACCAAGGCCGGGACTCGAACCTGGGTTTCCTACTCGCTAGGCAGATGCGCTAACCACAACGCTACTACGCTACCCTGGCACAGTAGCTTTGTACAACTGCACAGGCTACCCTAGCACACGGCCCTCCTAAATACGAATTCCCATCCGCATCTCTGCCCACGTGGTATTTTTCCTTAGCTCAAACAGCCTTGCAGTGGGTCTTCAGCTGTGTTGAAATAGCACCTCAGCCTCCAATGAAATGGAGTACCGTACCATGATGTAGGCACTTTAATCAATTGAATCTATATGAAACTTCCTGGCAGATTAAAACTGTGTACCGGACAGAGACTCGAACTCGGGACCTTTGCCTTTCGCGGGCAAGTGCTCTACCAACTGAGCTACCCAAGCACGACTCACGCCCCGTCCTCACAGCTTTACTTCTGCCAGTAACTCGTCTCCTACCTTCCAAACTTTACAGAAGCTTTCCGCTGCAAAGTGAAAATCTCATTCTGGAAACATCCCCCAGGCTGTGGCTAAGCCATGTCTCCGCAATATCCTTTCTTTCAGGAGTGCTAGTTCTGCAGGGCTCGCAGAAGAGCTTCCGTAAAGTTTGGAAGGTAGGAGACGAGATACTGGCAGAAGTAAAGCTGTGAGGACGGGGCGTGAGTCGTGCTTGGGTAGCTCAGTTGGTGGAGCACTTGCCCGCGAAAGGCAAAGGTCCCGAGTTCGAGTCTCGGTCCGGCACACAGTTTTAATCTGCAAGGACGTTTCATATCAGCGCACACTCCGCTGCAGAGTGAAAATCTCATTCTGTGAATCTATATGGTTCTAGAGATCTTTCCAAGTCTCATACGTCTAGGGTGTGTATCTGCAGGCTGAAGTAACGAATTTAAATTTGTACCAAGGCTGGATTTCGAATCTGGATCTCCTACTCACTAGGCCAGTCCGTGAAGCTGCTGTGCCAGGATGGCGTAGTGGTTAACGTGTCTGACTAATCAGCAGAAAATCCAGCTCGAATGCCGGCCATACGTCGTTTCAGTCGAAATATATACAATGTAGACGTATTGTTGTGACCATTTGGTGGATTGGGTGAAACGGAGCATTCAGAATTTCTGCAAAGTGGTGGAGTGAGTTGAGTTGCATGCAGTCCACGTGAAGAAACTTGTAGACTTGCTTTTTCGCCAAGTGAAAGCCGTTATCGAGGTTAGTAGCCTGATGTGTCTTGTGCTTGATAGATTTTTTTCTGTGATCTGTGTAAAGGCTTCACAAGACAGAATGAGAGAGGATCTCATCAAAACCACATAAAATAAGTTGATCAGTGGCCTGACGACGGCTATCGATGACGATCGGCAACGCGTCAGCTCCCTCCTGGTGGCCAGCGGCCAAGTAGCTGACCTCTGATGCAATTGCGACCGGCGCAGGCTGGAGGCCGCAGGCGGCGGCTGTTTGCGCTCAGCCGATGGCTGGCGAAAGTAATCGTATCGCTTCCGTCGCTGCTGCTCGTCGCGGTAAACACAAGCATCCGGCGCGCACCCGTCCCTGTCTCCCTCCGGCACGTGGAAACCGAATCACACGCTCCTCATCGATTTCCGGTGGAAAATTGGTCCCGTCGACCTCAGGAGCAACCACAGCTGGAACGGACTGCGCGAATCTTCCGAAATAAGTTATGCGGTTCCATCTTCTTTTTTTTCTCTTTTACGTCACTAGTCTTCTGAACGGTTTGATGCAGTGCAGCTCGAATTTCCCTGCAGTTGTAACTTCTTCATCTCAGTGCATATGCACTCACCCCCTTTAATTAATAGTATAATATATTCGTACTCCGCCTTTGCCTACTTGCTTTCAAAATGATTCAGATGGCTCTGAGCACTATGCCACTTAACGTCTGAGGTCATCAGTCGCCTAGAACGTAGAGCTAATTAAACCTAACTAACCTAAGGACATCACACACATACATGCCCGAGGCAGGATTCTAACCTGCGACCGTAGCGGTCGCTCGGCTCCAGACTGTAGCGCCTACAACAGCACGGCCACTCCGGCCGGCTACTTGCTTTCAAGTCGTTCCTCAGCTAGCTGATTCTCCGAAGAAACCCCTCAATTCTCATCTTATCCGTCCATTTAACGTGTAACATTCTTCTATAGGATAAAATCTGAAACGCTTCGGTTCTTTTCTTTTCCAGTTTTCCAACAGTCCATGAATCACTACCATACAAACAGTGCTCCAAACGTACAGTCTCAAAAATTTCCTCCTCAGTTTACGATCTATATTTGTTACTTGTAGACCTTTTGCCCAGGAGTGCCCCTTTCCCTGCGCTTATCTGCTTTTTATACTCACCTTTCATCATTCGTCTTGTGTTATTTTGCACCACCGACATTAAAAGTCCTTCGAAACTTCGTGACCTCCAGTTTCGATTTTAAGTTTATCACTAATCTCATTTCTGCTATTCTTCATTACTTTTGTCTTTCCTCGGTTTATTCTCAACGCATAGTGTGTGCTCAAAGGATGGGACACATGGTGAGCTGTAAGGCCGGAAGTTACATTGTCTTCAGTAACTGTAAAGATAGGAATATGGAAAGACACATCGCACGTGTATGTGTATTCATTGGATGTACTTCTTTGTTTTCTACGATTTTAACAAGGTCGTGTAACAGCGGCAACTACCTTTAGTGCAAGTGCGGTGCTAACGGGCAAAAGCTATGTCACCAGACGCAAAGATACTCCGCCAATCATTCTAACCATCGAAAAAACAGAACCATATCACCAATAATATCGTCCAGGGTACTGTAACGTTTTTCGCAAAGGCAAATATCCGTCGCTCCTTCAGCGGAACAAAGCCTGTTATTAAAACTTTCACACAAGACTATGAAATTAAGACAAAGTGTGCATAAAAAGTGGGTCAACCAACACTTGCTTATCTATCGCAACTGAAATATAAAATATTCCTAGTCTTAAGTTACACTAAGGAAAACTAAAGCGCTGTAGCGCGCTCTTGTTCCAGGAGGAGATTAGTGTTTAATGTACCGTCGACAACGAGGTCATTAGAGACGCAGCACAAGCTGGTATTAAGGAACAATAGAGAAGAAAATCGGCTGTGCCCTAGTCGAAGGAACCAACCCGACATTTTCCTGAAGCAGATTACGGAAATCACTGAAAATCTATACCGGGATGGCCGGACGCGGGTTTGAACCGTCGCCCTTCCGAATGGAGTCCAATGTGCTAACCACTGCACTACCTCGCTCAGTTGCTCTTGTTCCAACTATGCACCCAGCCTACAGTGGTGGGAGATGCGCCCGTTGAAGAAGAGGCAGACTACCAACCACGTTACTGTGACGTGATAGACTAACCTTCGCCCCCGTCACTGACATTGACTATCTGTTTCATGCATATCCATCTACAAGGTTAGGTCAGTAACACTAGAGCCCTACGAAATCTGGACATACTGGACTAAGACAGTGAAATGCCAATTGGAACGTGCACCGCCAGTATGCTTAGGCACCAGATGCGCCTAAATGAATGAAACGCATTCAAATATTCCGTTTCATGCTCTCCTATGATACACAAACGTCAAAAACAATTTTTTAATGAACATACCCTTTGTGTTCAGGTTTTTGATGGTTTCTCATACTTCCTAGCTGCCTCAATTATCACTTATCTAAGGCACTTAAGATCGTACTTTTCTTAAATGCTTCTGTATAGCAAAGTACGATACTATGTGAATATTTTCTTTTTCGCAGTCGCCTACTTTCTTGTAACATTTACGTGCGCAGTGGTATAACTTTCTTATTTTATGTTTTTTTTCATCTGTTTAGCCGATATGTGTATTCTCCGAGCTTGTAACTGTTTTTGCATGTTTATTCAAATTACACATCAAATTACGTGTTACTTTAAGCATAGTGCTAGTGAAAAGTATGTGTCGTATCATGCCTGCCACTAGGTCAATCGGTTGTAGCCAGTCAGAAAAGTGTTGGTGTGTTTCCGTTGGTGATTTTTTTAAATCGCCGGACAACTTACAGTCGGATAGATGCTTGTAGCGTGGTTTGGTGTGACATGTTCATCTTACTATGGTACTATACAGGGTGTTACAGAAAGGTAAGGCCAAACTTTCAGGAAACATTCCTCACACTTAAAGAAAGAAAATGTGTTAAGTGGACACGTTTCCGGAAACGCTTACTTTCCATGTTAGAGCTCATTTTACTACTTCTCTTCAAATCACATTAATCATGGAACGGAAACACACAGCTACAGAACATACCAGCGTGACTTCAAACACTTTGTTACAGGAAATGTTCAAAATGTCCTCCGTTAGCGAGGATACATGCATCCACCCTCATTCGCATGGAATCCCTGATGCGCTGATGCAGCCCTGGAGACTGGCGTATTGTATCACAGCCGTCCGCAATACGAGCACGAAGAGTCTCTACATTTGGTACCGGGGTTGCGTAGACAAGAGCTTTCAAATGCCCCATAAATGAAAGTCAAGAGGGTTGAGGTCAGGAGAGCGTGGAGGCCATGGAATTGGTCCGCCTCTACCAATCCATCGGTCACCGAATCTGTTGTTGAGAAGCGTACCAACACTTCGACTGAAATGTGCAGGAGCGCCATCGTGCATGAACCACATGTTGTGTCGTACTTGTAAAGGCACATGTTCTAGCAGCACAGGTAGAGCATTCCGTGTGAATCGTGATAACGTGCTCCATTGAGCGTAGGTGGAAGAACATGGGGCCCAATCAAGACATCACCAACAATGCCTGCCCAAACGTTCACAGAAAATCTGGGTTCATGACGTGATTGCACAATTGCGTGCGGGTTCTCGTCAGCCCACACATGTTGATTGTGAAAATTTACAATTTTATCACGTTGGAATGGGGCCTCATCCGTAAAGAGAACATTTTCACTGAAATGAGGATTGACGCATTGTTGGATGAACCATTCGCAGAAGTGTACCCGTGGAGGCCAATCAGCTGCTGATAGTGCCTGCACACGCTGTACATGGTACGGAAACAACTGGTTCTCCCGTAGCACTTTCCATACAGTGACGTGGTCAACGTTACCTTGTACAGCAGCAACTTCTCTGACGCTGACATTAGGGCTATCGTCAACTGCACGAAGAATTGCCTCGTCCATTGCAGGTGTCCTCGTCTTTCTAGGTCTTCCCAGTCGCGAGTCACAGGCTGGAATGTTCCGTGCTCCCTAAGACGCCGATCAATTGCTTCGAACGTCTTCCTGTCGGGACACCTTCGTTCTGGAAATCTGTCTCGATACAAACGTACCGCGCCACGGCTATTGCCACGTGCTAATCCGTACATCAAATGGGCATCTGCCAACTCTGCATTTGTAAACATTGCACTGACTGCAAAACCACGTTCGTGATGAACACTAACCTGTTGATGCTACGTACTGATGTGCTTGATGCTAGTACTGTAGAGCAATGAGTCGCATGTCAACACAAGCACCGAAGTAAACATTACCTTCCTTCAATTGGGCCAACTGGCGGTGAATCGAGAAAGTACAGTACATACTGACGAAACTAAAATGAGCTCTAACATGGAAATTAAGCGTTTCCGGACACATGTCCACATAACATCTTTTCTTTATTTTTTTGTGAAGAATGTTTCCTGAAAGTTTGGCCGTACCTTTTTGTAACACCCTGTAGATCCATTGCGATGCCTTGCTTATTTGTTCGGTGAATATTAGAAATAGCTTAAGTTTAAGTCAGTGTAACATTTCGTTAATTGTGAGAACAGAAAACTTTAATGGCTCAATTACTCCAAAATTTACGTACTCATATCATTAGAAAAGTAACGGACTACTTCCAATTCTAACATGTTTTTTTGGCTTAAATCCTGCTACAGTTTAAAATGTCAATTATTTTATTACTGAAGTTTCATATGAGCATGGTAATTGCTGGCAGAGGTATAAGCGGCGTTAAAAAAGTTTCCATTCGAAGCCCGCACAGTCCAGGATCTGTTAAGCAATCAAGCATAATCGTCATCAGTATCAATGTAATCATCACGCCGACGTACTAGATTGAAAGTACCCGTTTTGTGAAACAGGATTTACTGCTACGTAAAAAAATCCGTGACGCCCTGCGACCAGCACGGAACCAAACCATTTCACAAAGGCGGCTTACGACATACGTGCTGGGCGCTACGTGCTCTTCATCCTCCGGGTGGATGTCTACCGTTGTTTGTCGTTCGGCAGCATGAAAAGAATACAAGCACGTAGGTCCTGTTTGGACACACATGGTAATGACGTTACCATAGCTCACGTTCCACATTCACCACATGCATATCAAAACGACACGCACGCCACGCTAATTTCTTGCCGACTGGTCGGCTCTTGTATTACCACACCGAAGTCGCGCTTGGTTGCATGAACGTTGCAGCAACGACGTCGAACGGAAACTGTTTGATTGTCCCTTGTAATATCAGGGAATCTTTTCGTCTTTACCTGTGTCTTCAGTATTCTAAGTTGAACTATAACGCCGAACTCCTCTCTCATTCCTACCACCGATCCTATGTTCTCTCGTGCTCTACGTGTAGAAGTAGGATAACTTTGAACCTCCGTCTCTCAGGAATGAATAAAGATACCAAGAATACGTTCAAGTTTATTCGAGATCGGGTACGTAGAAATAAATGCCAAAAATTTCATCCATTTATTGTGCATAGCCGTTTCCGTACGTGGTTCTCGGTTTTGTTACCCAAGAGCCACCTTTTTCGGGTTGTCTCAGGAAGTGCCCATGAGCTAAGTGCTGCCTCCATTAGTTCCTTACGGCCCACCATAGACAATTTATAACTCAAAAAGAATAAAAAAAAATGGCTCCATTTGCCTAACCAGGATGAAGTATGCAATAATCAAATTTTGACCATGTACTCTGGGATAGTTAAAGTAAGACGATCTTTCTGTTGGTTATAGAAAAGGTTCCTATCCCAAGGGCTTTCCAAAAGATTCAACCCTACGTTTCTGTCACAAATACAACCCGATTTTATGCGCGGCTGTCGCATACGTGCCGATAATATTTTGGAATATCAGTGAATGAATGAAGATAGGAACCTGTGAACATTAGCTTAGGCTTCGAAACTAAATGTTTACCGTGGCGCCATTTGGAAGTTTTAAGTTGGAAGTTGCAAGTTCCTATAATAAGCGGAGATATCTTTAATGCAGCTTCTTCTGCAGGCTGGAGGCAGAGATGCAACAGCACTGTCTTCTTGCATTTCTTCGTCAGCTGTGTAGTCTGTAGATGCTGCTGATATTGGGCAGAATATTGAACGGAACAATTTGGAATTGGTTTTGAACACAATTTAGAAAGTGAGGAAACATCTGGATATGCAGTAAATACAACACCAGGTAAGGTTTACCTGGATATATGATAAATACACAACCAGATAACATTTACAAAGTAGAAGCATCTGTCCGTGGTGCCGTATCTTGACTCATTTCATATCATAGAAGAACCGTGAGGTCCACTTACTTACTACTACTAATCTTCGAATCTTAGTGCATATGATATCATCAGAAACTGTGAAAACTCTTCCATTTGTTACATCGCTCGACGGTAATTAAACTTCAAATTATTTCTATGCATTTAATGATCATACACAGAAAACTGTTTCATTAAAGTTCTCGCAAAGGTGGGAAAATAGTCTAAGGCGTTCAAGAAAAAATAATAAAAACGATGTCTCATGAGAAATAAATCGCTCTCTTCAAAACCCAGCTTTATAAATGAATTTTAATATTGGCAATCTGTGTAAAAATGAGTCTACTAGGAAATAAAAACAACACAAGACAGCTAAAGCTTATTCGTCAGTATAATAATCTCGCCGCACATTTAAATTTACCATTTTCCTCTTCGTCGAGTGAGCTGCCATACCTTTGGAATATATTGTATTTGAGATCAATTAGTTCAGTTTGCTCCAAAAGCCTTTACTCATAATATGCTGAAACTTATTTCTCGTATAGAAGACTTCCTGAAGTAAACATGAATGTCTTTTAGCGGTACTTGAAAGCGCAATATGCCGTAATTTATCGAAGCATTTACGTTGTGAATTTTGGTTGATCGGAATATAGTAACGCAGTTACGTTGGGGAAGACACAATGTTTCATCTACCGTAAAGCACTAAGAATTTGGCAACAATCCAATGAACACTTGCTGGAAGATTTTCTTTGATGCTACGCGTTCTCTCAATTGAGTATTCATCTAATGGAACCCACCACCCCCTAGGCGCCTCCGATACAAATAACTCAAAAGCAACACCCCGATTTCCATAAAAAACTGGAGAATTTACATGAATTTCCATAATGTCCGGAGAGACTTCTGGAATAAACTGAGCCGCGCAGGAGCAATTCATCTCACACCTTGTGCAACAAATACGTGTCTGGAAGGAAAGGATCAGCTTTTCCGAAATTCTTTACGCACTCTTAACAAAACAAAAATGCTGCGATCAGAAATGGAGAAAGTATTTCCGTTGTTATTTAACTGTTAAACGAAAACACTGCGTACTGTCAAGAGTGCGACTTATACGTAATATTAATTAGAGCCTATAGCAAGACATAACCTAAATTTCACAATATTTGTTACAAAATTGGATACAACAGACTACACACTTTTATATTTCTTCGTTCTCACATATGGACAGTGGTTCGTAAACGAAAGAGCGTGCATTTCATACACCTTTGTGCAGACAGTGCCGGAACGCTTACAAATTATTCAAGATGTATGACTGAAGAGTCCATCAGTACATTACACAGCCTTCAAGGAATGCTTGTTGACTTAACATCACGTTCATTGAAGCCTTGTCCGCCCCCGGTAGCTGAGTGGTCAGCGCGGCAGAATGTCAATCCTAAGGTCCCGGTTCGATTCCCGGCTGGGTCGGAGATTTTCTGTGCTCAGGGATTGGGTGTCATGTTGTCCTAATCATCATCATTTCATCCCCATCGACGCGCAAATCACCGAAGTGGCGTCAAATCGAAAGACTTGCACCCGGCGAACGGTCTACCCGACGGGAGGCCTTAGTCACACGACATTTACATTAAACCCTTTATGAAAACGTCCTGAAAAACCATTCTGAATGGAAAATCAAGAAACTCGCTAGCACAACTGGAATACGAAGGCGTTATGAAAAATAATTTCTCCAAAAAAAATGGTTCAAATGGCTCTGAGCACTATGGGACTTAACTTCTGAGGTCATCAGTCACCTAGAACCTAGAACTACTTAAACCTAACTAACCTAAGAACATCACACATACCCATGCCCGACACAGGATTTGAACCTGCGACCGCAGCGGTCGCGCGGTTCCAGACTGTAACGCCTAGAACCGCTCGGCCACTCCGGCCGGCAATTTCTCCCAATTTTTATTCTATTCTCAACATCGGTTGAGGTATTACATCTCATGAATATTACTCGGTCGAATTTTTCCCACTACGCTGGTGTAAGTTACAAGCGTTTGCAGTTAGATGGCTCTGAATTTTAGTGCGTAGTATGGCGGGTAGCAACAGAATTCGGAGAGTTCAACGAACACATGGTCGATGGCAGACTGCGACGCCTTGGGTTCGCTGTCATCGATCATCCTCCATACAGTCCCCAATTTGTTCCATCTGGTTTTCACCTGTTTCCAAAGCTGAAGAACTCCTTCGTGGATTTCACTTTGGTAGCAATGAAGCGTTGCAAGCAGAGGTGACGCGGCTTCGTCAACCAACTCAAACATTCTATGGTGACAGTATTAAGAAACTGGTCTCTCGTTTGGAGAACTGTGTTCCTCGCCAGGATGATTATATTGAGAAATAAACACGTAGACATAAAAAATAAAGATATGGAATGTTATTAACGTTTGTTTGACTCAAAGAGCCTTAAGAATTTTCACATAAAACATTCGGAAGCATTACTTTTTGGCACGTGATCATAACAACGTAGTAATATATAGCATCCAGTTCGGGAACCAAGTTTCCAGTTGTACTGTTTTTTTTTCATATTTATTTATTTTTACACATGACCGAAAGCGAGTATGTAGTAACCGCATGTCATGAAGTTCTTAAACCTTTATACATTGCCAACAAAAACGTTATTACCACGTACGTAATAGCGAATTTCCCTAACTTTGGCAAGTAAGAACAATAGTTTATGCTCTGATGGTCTCCACCGGTGTTCGTACTTGGTCCTGTGTAGAGAGTGACAGAAGACAGCAAATAAGTTACGCAAATGCTGCAGTCATCGATCGGCTCAGGAAAAAATATAAAAGTTTTCGACAGAGTTGTTCACTTTAGAGATCAAGACATCAACACGAACATATTATCATCCTCCTAAAATCATTAAATGCTCTTTCAGTCATCTGAGATGAACAATTTTCCTCGCGGAAGATAATGAGGTACGTGTCTCGATCAATATACGTCAGATTGGCAAATTATGAAAGGCCACCTTCCTCATCTATCATCGATTCGATAATTACGCACCGAGAAATAATAGTTGCCTGGATATGAATGGGTGTTTCTAGGTACGAAGAGAAATTATCTCCTTTTCGGTCTATGTTTTCACATACAAGACTACTCTGCAATTCACACTTACACTGCATAACAGATGGTCCATTAAACCACTTTTAGACTATTTCTTCTCGGCTAGCAAGTGGGAAAAACAAACACTTAACTCTTTTTCGGCGAGACATGATTTCTCTTGTTTTATTTCGATGGTTATTTCTTCCTAGGTACGTGGGAGTGAGCAAAATATTATCACATTTGAAGGAAAAACATGGTGATTAAAATTTCGTGAAATCTCAACGCAACGAGATACGCCTACGTTTTAAAGATTGCCACTACATCTTGCATATCTTATCCGTGACACTTCAATGCCTATTTCTCAGTAATACAAGACGAGGTGTCTTTCTTTGAGCACTTTCGGTCTTCTCTGTCAATCCTATGTGTTAAGTATTCCATGCTGTGCATCAGCACGGACAAGCGTAAAGTAGACAGTCTCTTCGATAGATTTGTTGCATCTTCTGTTCTCCAATAAAACGCCGTCTTTGTTTAGTCTTCGTCACAGCGTTTTCTATGTGATCGTTATTATTTAAGTTGTTCTTAATTGTACTCCCCATGTATTTAGTTGAACCGACATTCTTTAAATTTGAGTGATTTTTAGAGTAACCGAAATTTAACGGAACCCTTTCAGTCCTCATCTGGATGGACTTACACTTTTTTCGTTCATACTCAATTGTCACACTTCGCGCAAAACAGGTATCTCGTCTAAATCATCCTGATATTGATTTTGATCTTCCGATGGTTTCACTGGACGGTAACCGATAGGATTGTGTGCAAACGGTCTAAGAAAGCTGCTCAGGTTGTCTCCTAAATCCTTTACATAGACTAGGAGCTGGCGGTGTGGTCGAGCGGTTCTAGGCGCTTCAGTCGCAGGTTCGAATCCTGTCTCGGGCACGGATGTGTATGATGTCCTTAGGTTAGTTAGGTGTAAGTAGATCTAAGTTGTATGGGACTGATGACCTCAGATGTTAAGTCCCATAGTGCTGAGAGCCATTTGAACCATTAGACTAAGAACAGCAATGGGAAGCACCAAATATCCGTTTTGTTTTCAACGATGACAGTCTGTCAGTTACTACCAACTGTGACCTTTCTCACAGGCAATGACGACTCTAGTCGTACAACTGCGTCGATACTCCATAGGTACGAAATTTGATTAGAAGATGCTCATGAGCAATGGTGTCAAAAGCCTTCTGATAATTTAGCAATATGGAATCAATCTGAGATCTCCTTTTGATAGCAGTCACTATTTCACGCAAATAAAGAAATATGGGTGTTTCTCGAGAACGATATTTTCTGAATCTGTGCTGTCTACTGTAAAAAATCGTTTTCTTAGGAATAATTAATAATTAACGAGTATGTTTGGGTAACTGCGCTTTGTGATTTTTTGAACTGTATATTAACTAATCTAAGCTGAACTATAGCACCCTGTCATTCCAACCACCGATCCTACGCTCTCTCGTAACTCTGTCTTCCGTTCCTTCCCCTACTACATCGTTCCAATCGCCCATGTTAGTTAGATGTTCGTCTCTTTGTTCATCGTCAGTTACACGTTCAGTATAGCCTCGTACTTCCTATATTTCTTCATTTTCTGTTTGTAGCGTCATCATGTATACCTGGATTGTTGTTAGTGCCATTCGCTTGATTCTGGAGAACTACGACCGTATATGGTTGTGGTGTTTAGGTAGTTTCCTCCATCCGACTATGTGAATACGGGAATCCCACCCACGTCGCGCCTCAGTTACGTACACTTTCACATGGAATACATTTTTTTCGAGGACGAGAGAGGGAGGAGGGAGGGAGGGAGGAATGTGGGGCGAGAGGGAGGTAGGAAGGTGTGAGCAACAGAAAGTGCATCATCCTATCACCCTCTGCGACTTAACACTATCAAACTGACATTAACATACCGACTACATGTAGCTAGGTGTCTGGCCAAGAATAAGACAAGAATATTTCTTAATTATGATATTGCACTGGATCCCCTGCTCCTTCGGATACTCGTACATATACGTTCGAAGGAACATTGCATCATTTTTCTTAACGACACAGGGACTGTAATACCGCAATTATTCGCCGATAGCAGGCAGCGACTTTCAGTTGAAAGGCCCTTCCCCGTACGGGATTTACGTATGTGTGTGCTAGTACATGTTGTGACGCAGGAACGACGACGTACGGAAGTCTGGGTCTGGCCGTGATTCGTTGCGCGGACAGCCGAAGAGTAAAGCCAAAGGGAAATCTGGGTTCGAGTTCCACCACGGCACAGATTTTCATTGCCGTTATTCCCTTATATAGCTGAAGGCTGTTCGTATTCGCAGCTGTGAATACATTTCACGTAAAATTTATAGATGTGCATCCTATCGCATGGACGAAGAACTTCAGCTGATGATATGTATGAGAAAATGTACGACCATGGCTGTATCTTGAGAATATCTCTATTGTCTCACACGACTAGTTTCGGCGGCACATTACTGCTATCCTCAGGCCCCACCACTGCCGAAAGATTAGTAGATTTCCTTGGCACATTTATTGTGAAGTCCCTGTTACTACTACACGTGGGCTACCTTTACTCAGAAGTCTCCACTAGCTTGATGGCGAGATTTGAGGGCGGCCATCGAAACCATCGAAACTTTAGAACGCAAAGGATTCTGTTTAAATGGTAAATGAAACGTAGAATCTAATGCCTCGGTTCTTAGATGCATAAACAAGCACACATGCTATTTGTCGATTGGAGCACCATCTACCACAAATGTAAAACAAATCAAACAATGGAAAATCCAGGATGGAATGTAACAAGACTAGAGAAGGAAAGTTACTACTCACTATATAGCGGAATCACGATAGGCACAATAAAAAGATTCGCACACTCATAGCTTTCCGCCATTAAGGCCTTTGTCAGCAGCATACACACACACACACACACACACACACACGCACACGCACAAACGCAACCTGCACACACGTCTGCAGTCTCAGAGAGCTGAAACTACACTGCGAACAGCAGCACCAGTGCGTGATGGGAATGGCGACTTGGTGGGGGTAAGGAGGAGGCTGGGGTGGGGAGGGGGAGGGATAGTATGGTGGGAGTAACTGACAGTGAAGTGTTGCAGTTTAGACAGAGGGCAGGAGAGAAGGTGCGGAGGGAGGAGGGGTTAAGTAGCGGAAAGGAGAGAAATAAAAATAAATTAAAAGACTGGGTGCGGTGGTGAAAAGACGGCTGTGTAGTGCTGGAATGGGAACAGGGAGGGGGTTGTATGGGTGAGGACAGTGACTAACGAAGGTTGAGGCTAGGAGAGTTACGGGAACGTAGGATGTACTGCAGGGAAAGTTCCCACCTGCGCAATTCAGAAAAGCTGGTGTTGGTGCGAAGGATCCATATGGCTGAGAAGCAGACATTGCGATGAGGGGTATCATGTTTGGCAGCGTGTTCAGCAACAGGGTGGTCCCCTTGTTTTTTGCCCACAGTTTGTTGGTGGCCGTTCATGCGGACAGATTATTGGTTGTCATGCCTACATAGAATGCAGCATAGTGGTTGCAGCTTAGCTTTTAAGTCACATGACTGCTTTCACAGGTAGCCCTGCCTTTGATGGGATAGGTGATGTTAGGGTCTGGACTGGAGTAGGTGGTGGTAGGAGGATGTATGGGACAGCTATTGCATCTGGGTCTATTACAGGTGTATGAGCCACGAGGTAAGGGATTGGGAGCAGGGGTTGTGTAATGATGGAAGAGTATACTGTGTAGGTTCGGTGGACGGTGGAATACCACGGTAGGAGGGATGGGAAGGATAGTGCGTAGGACATTTCTCATTTAAAGGCACGACGAGAGGTAATCGAAACCCTGGCGGAAAATGTAATTCAGTTACTCCAGTCCCAGATGGTATTGAGTTCTACACCTACATCTGCATTTATACTCCGCAAGCGACCCAACGGTGTGTGTTGGAAGGCACTTTACGAATGTACAACAATGATTTGAGGAAACAATTCCGATTTTTTTTGCGTAAAATCCGAATATATAGTCAAAATGGGGGACTCTTATTTGAAAATACAAAATTGGCCCCACCCACGCAGGCGCAGTGATAAGGAGGTGGCCAGCTGTAGCACAGAGAGACGTCCCCTTTATTAAAATTAACTCTTCACCCACATCATTTTTTCGCTCGATGCGTCATTTTCGAAATATTTAGTTGTCTCAGGTTAAAACGAACACCTTGGAAACACAAGCCATTTTATAGTCAATAGCTAAGAGAACTGCGCACAATATTAGCAGTTGCCTGCCCTCTTTTATTAGCGTATTGAGCGATGGGGGAACGTCTCTGTACGTTACCTATACTCTCCTTACCTTAATACGCATCACGTTTGCGCGACCCATACGGTAGTGGAAGCTGAATAAACGCACAGTCTTCCTCAAATGTTGGTGATCTAAATTAAAAATAAAGGCTGTCAGAGGGGGAAAAATGTTTCATAAAGTGATGGAAGATAAAATGGCAGCCGATTCTGAAAGAAAATTGTAGTTCAATATTACATAAGTGGTTGACAGAACTTTCGAAGACTAGAGGCCAAATAAGGAAGAAGCTATAACATTTCTTCGAAATTTCTTAAGGGGATTTTTCAAGCAGGAGAGTATAATCGTAGACTAGAGGCATACCATTCAACATTGGGAAATCTATCATCCATGCAATCTTTATGATAACAAGGGCAGATAAGTGCTAGAATTATCGCGGAGTCAACGTAACAGCTAATGCATCCTAGTTAAAGAGAAGAACAATACAAACATAAATGGAAAAGAATACTGAGAATCTCTCATGTTACGAACAGTTAGCCTTTAGCAAATGTGAAGTCACCAAAAAGGTATTTGTGACCTTGCGATTGGTAATGAACGTATGATTTACGAAAAATAAAGAAAGTTCCCCAATATTCGTCGACCTTGAAAAAGCTTCAGACAACCTAAAATGGAGTAAGATCGAAGTTAGCAGAAAAATAGCTGCGAGCTACAGGAAAAGACGGGTAACACATAATATGTACAAAAATCCAAGCAAAAAAAAAAAAAAGACTGTAAGAGAGAGAGAGAGATGAAAGGCTATAAGACAGGGAGGTCGGACATGACTGAGTTGAAATAACAAAAGAGGTTCAGAGAGAAGATTAGGCAACGTTTGACTGAAAAAGTGTAACGGAATAGAGCAGAAGACGAATGGGCAGATTTGAGAGACGAAATAGTCAAGGTAGCAGAGGATAACATAAGCGAAAAAAGCTGACCTATTAGAAATCATCGGATAACACAGGGGAAATGTAATTCAATTGGCGAAAGAACAAAACATAAAAGTGCAGAAATGAAGCAGATGGAGAGGTACACAGACATCTAAAAAATACGGTTGTCAGGAATTCCAGAATAACTAAGCGGGAATGGTTGGAACATACATGCAAGGCTGTAGATGAATGTATAACTAGGGAAAACACGGATAGCGCTTACATGAAGATTAAAGAGACGTTTGGAGAAAAAAGGCAATTGTATGAATAGCAAAAGCTCAGAAGGCAAGAAGGTAATAAGCAAGGATTAAAAACCTGAAATGTCGTACATAGAAGGACTCTACTAGGGAAATGAAATTCAAGATAATATTCCACAACCGGAGGAGGTAGTAGATGAAGATGAAATGGGAGACAAGACACCGCCAGAAGAATTTGACAGATGATCTATGCCCAAACTAGGTTAATGGAATAGATTTCATCCAGAAATATTAAGATCCTTGGAAGACAATATTATTCTATCTGGTGTGCAAGATATGAGTCAGGCCAAATATTCTCAGACTTCAAGAAGAACGTAATAATTCCAATTCCAAAGTCAGTAGGTACTGACAAATGTATTTCCGAGTTATTAGTTTGATAAGCCACGGCTGCAAAATACTGGCACGAATTAATGACAGAAGAATGGAAAACCTGGTAGACCTTAGGAATGTTCAATTTGGGTTGCGAAGAACGTAGAAACACACAAGACAACATTCACGGTATGACTTATCTGAGAAGATAGGTAAAAAAGACAAGTCTATGCTTTTAACACATGTAGACTTAGAGAATGCTTTTGACAATGTTGACTCGAACACATACATTGAAATTTGAAGGTAAGATGGTTAAAATAACACGAGCTAAATATTATGTACATCTTGTACTGAAGCGAGACACACCGTTCCTGGTGGCATTGTGTTAAGTGGACTTGCATGCGGGAGGACGACGGTTCAAATGCTCGTCGAACCATCTAGATTTAGCTTTTCTGTGATTTCCCTAAATTTCTCCGCTCAGATATCCGGGCGTTTCTATTGAAGGGACACTTCCGATTTTCTTCCCCATCCTTGAAGCATTCCGAGCCTGTTTTCTCTCTCTAATGACCTCTACGTCGACAGAACGTTAAACCCTAGTCATGCTTCTTCCCTTAGAAACCAGACTTTAGTCTTATGTGTGATGGACACGAAAAGGAAATGGTAGTTGCAAATGACTGAGACAGGGTTGTAGCCCATCCCCGATGTTATTCAAGCTCTACGTTGAACAAGCAAAAAAAAAAAAAAAAAAATAGAAGGAATATAAGTTCATCTAAAAGGAATAAAAACTTCGAGGTTTGTCAATGGCACTCTAATTCTGTCATGGACAGCAAAGGACTCAGAAGAGCAACTGAATGACATAAATAGTGTTTCGAGAAGAAGTTATCGTATGAGCATTAAAAAACGGAAAACAAGTATAATGGAACGCAGTCATATTAAATTAGGCGATGCTGAGGGACTCAGATTATGAAATGAGGCATTAAAAGTCGTGGATGAGATTTTAATTTTTCGTCAGCAGAATAACTGATGATGACCAAAATAGAATCATGACCTATACATTTAAATATTAGGAAGTCTTTTCTGAATCTATGTGTTTGGAGTATAGTCTTGTACAGAAGTGGACTGTAAGTAGTACAGGTAAGAGGAGAAGCTTTTAACATATGGTGACATACATGAATGCTGGAGGTTAAATAGTCGAATCACACAAACAATGCGAAGATACTGATTTGGGGAGAAAAAGACTAAAACAGGGGATCGATTTAGATGAAACATTCTGAGACATCAAGAAATAGGTGTTGGAGAGAATTGTGGCTGGTAAAAATTGTAGAGGTAGATCAAGGGATGAATGCAGTACATGGTTTGACATGGAAGTAGGTTCCACTAGCTATGAAGAGATGAAAAGGGTTACTAGTGACAGATTGGCATGGAGAGTTGCTTCAAGGCACTCTTCGGGCTGAAGACCACGACAACAACCAAAGACAGAAAAACAGTCTTTCGCCTCAACTGTCCAATCCGTAAATCGAAGAAGCAGTGACTGAAATAAAGGAAAGGTTCAGAAACGGGCTAAAATTCAGAGTTGAAGTACACAAAGAAGATTCCCTGGTGGTGTTGCTGTCCTTAGTGAAAGTGACGAAGAATTACAGAACCTGTTGAATGGCACGGAGAGTCTGATGAGCGTACACTGCAGGCTAATAGTAAACATAATAAAGATGAAAATAATGAGAAGTAACAGCAAAGATATTACTAATAAATATAAAGTCAAAACCGCGGACAACGAAATAGATGAATCGAAAGTAGGAGGAAGATAGTACATATTGGACGAAGTAAGCATATTAGATCAGAGCAACAGACGTAAATAGGGCATTCATCGCTAAAATAACTCAACTAATATCAGTGGTATTAATTTAACAAAGAATTTTCAAAGAATGTGCGTCTGTAGTGTGAAACGCAGACAGTAGCAAAACTGCAAAGAAAACAGAATCAATGGGTTTCAAATGTAGGGCTATAGAAGGATGCTCAAAATTAGGTGGACCGTTACGATAACAAACGATGAGATTCTCTGCAGAATAAGAAGAGGAACATGTTGAAACTTTGACAAGGAGAAGGGACAGGAATGATAAAACATGTGGTAAGACACCAAGAAATAACTTGCGTAGTACGAGAGAGAGCTACAGAGTGTAAAAATCGTCGGTAGGGGAAGACAGAGATTTATTCCAAGGAATAACTGAGGACACAGGGTATAAGAGGACGGCACAGGAGAGGAGGAAGTCGTGGTGGGCAGCATGAAGCAGTCAGAAGAATGGTGCTTAACAGGTACTGAAGATGAGACAATGTTGTGTTCAAACCGATTGTGCAGACAGGCGATAAAGGAGTAACAAAATTAGGAAACCGGTTTCAAGGGCAATGGCTTCCACTGGAATAAAAAATGAAGACATGTGTTACCTAAGAACAACGTAGCGTTTTTTGAAAAACATCCGTTTACATTCTCCGGCAGTCTCTGTTACAGTTTCGTGTGAGCTATGCCGACTGGTTAAGATCGCACCAGCGCTTCTCCGAAATCGATGTCTACAGTGAAAGCTATTTCATAGTGATGCTTGCAGGTGGACTATATTTTTCCTAACTCTTTCAGCGATTCCAAATATTCTCATTGTCTTAGCTATGAGAGATTTCCTATGTTTGTCCCATTTCATATCGATGCCTACAATAACGCGTAAATATTCAAACGATATAACGTGCTCATGATGTTCACCACTCTTATTGTGCTCAGACACTACCAGGTTCTTTCGGTCTGTTACAGGTATTATCTTACATTTAACCACATGAAAGAGATTTGCCATATACGTTTATCGAATGATTTTTTCCTGTAGAGAAAAGCGCAGTAAGTGAACAACATGATGATGCTGCTAACCCGATCAAGGACACCATTAGAGCTCTTATTATACTTGCTTTGGACACAGCCGATGTTACTTCCGTTTCTGCTGATTTCATTAGCCAGCACAAAGCGTCAGGTTCTATTTATCAAAAATTTTAGTACCATTCTCGTAACTGATACTATACACTATTGTATGTTGACACAGTGTGGTATAGCCTGGAACACTTTTCAGAAATCTAGAAAGAACGGAAGAAACAGACGAGAGTTAACGATAGTGCTCTAATATTCTCTGTGTCAGTACATTTACCTTTCTTAAAAGAAAAAGACACTCACCTGTACTGTTTCCTAACGGATTATAGCTAAATTGTGACTTGGGGAAATGGCTATGTCTGCAGCTCATGATGATGTCTCGGTGCTAAAAAACGTTGAATTATTTCTGAAGAGGTCTGATCGTTATCGAGAAGTATTTTTTCTGCGTTGGCTATCAGTAATCATAGAGTCAGTGCGGCAGCCATCTTGCAAAACCTTTTCTCATCGTTTACTTACTGTATTATTTGTCTGGTATGTACAGGTTAGTCAAAATAAAACTGGACCGGAAAGAACGTCACACCCGTTAAAATAGGCAACTGAACTTGCATCACGCACACCTTGGCCAGATGATGTGAGTTGGATGGCCTTTCTTAAGGTACATGAGATATTTTCCAGGACAGTTTCATTTGCCCCACGCTGCATGGGAATTAGCTACTTGATAAAATTCTTATGGTCCAGCCAACCGTTGTGGCCGAGCGGTTCTAGGCGCTTCATTCCGGAACCGCGCTGCTGCTACGGTCGCAGGTTAGAATCCTGCCTCGGGCATGGATGTGTATGATGTCCTTACCGTAGTTAGGTTTAAGTAGTTCTAAGTCCAGGGGACTGATGACCTCAGATGTTAAGTCCCATAGTGCTCAGAGCCATTTGAACCATCTTATGGTCCATCATCCAGCGCTACACTCAGCACTTTCTCGATGTGCTTGTGGTTCTGGATTAAACAATCATATGACAGCACACCGTTCCATTACGCATCCGAATGAGACACATATTCATGAACGACTTCAAATTTTAATGGCCACAGACGGATGTGATGCAGAGCTCATGACACCGCCCATAGAGAGATTTATTATAATGGTAGTCCCATGTGTCTTAAAAAAATAGAGTGAATAGCCAACAAGTCAATAGTAAAAAACAACGATGCCTGCTAGGTAGGCGATAATACTTTACGATAATGCCACTGCATCGTCTCTAGCTGATTTATAAACATCGGTTTCATTCTCTTAAACACTCATGAACTGTAGAACGAAAAGGCATTCCAAGTTGCAAATTTTTACTTTTTATTCATTCGATGACTAGTTTCGGCCCGAGACACATTTTCAAATCATCATATCATATTCGAAAATGGCATTCCCGAAGATGACAAAAACGTTCATTGCACTTGGACTGGTTTTACGTTCTACTGACTAACAGAAGTTGCTGACCCAAACTACTCCAGCATGCTGAAAGTTCGTAGTCATGAACTGATCTGAACTCCATTCGAATAGCCATCGGAGTGCCCAACGACACGGACTGACCGCTCTGTCATTGCACTTGGACTGGTTTTACGTTCTACTGACTAACGGAAGTTGCTGACCCAAACTACTCCAGCATGCTGAAAGTTCGTAGTCATGAACTGATCTGAACTCCATTCGAATAGCCATCGGAGTGCCCAACGATACGGACTGACCGCTCTGTCATCCTCATCCGATTGGCGTCACTAGATGCGGATATGAAGGGCATGTGCTAAGCACACCGCTATCTCCGCCGCAGTCAGTTCTTCAACTGGCCTTATAAGGGGTTGGTGCGTACCACTTGCCAAGCGCTTTGTAGACACGGATGGTTCAAATGGCTCTGAGCACTATGGGACTCAACTGCTGAGGTCATTAGTCCCCTAGAACTTAGAACTAGTTAAACCTAACTAACCTAAGGACATCACAAACATCCATGCCCGAGGCAGGATTCGAACCTGCGACCGTAGTGGTCTTGCGGTTCCAGACTGCAGCGCCTTTAACCGCACGGCCACTTCGGCCGGCTGTAGACACGGACTTTCGGTAATCTCAGTGCTATCCAAGCCCGATAGCAATTAATTTCGGTGATCTGACAGGGTCCAGTGTTATCACTGCGGCACGGCCGTTGGCTCTTAACAATTCATACGAGTTTTCAATGCACAGAGAACCTGATAATTCATATTTGTCGCACCTTTATTTTCTCCTTTCTGGTATTGTTACAGTCAACTACTGAATCACTACTACAATCAAATTTATATGTACAACTGGGGAGTAACAAACATCAATGAGAGAAGAGATTACATACCACAGTGACAATGGTGGCCACGACTTTCTATATCCCTTTATCTCCGCAGTCTTTATAGGACAATAGTATTTCCACAATGTGATCCATGGACTTAAGATGAAGTCTCTAGGTATCTGCTACGTACTGCTATATGAGATACGCAGAAAGCGCGTAAGCTGAAGTCGGCGCTATACCTAGTAACATAATGCCGGGGGGATTAAGAGGTTACCAGGATACTGGCTATAAATCAGGTCACTGGCGCCAAATTGCAAGACCCCCAATCCGGGAATGTGAGTTGCCGCCCTGCAGCACGTATGGAACGCGTGTTCCCGTTTTCAGGTATACGTAGCACAGTTATTTCATAGAATGAATTGCTGTTCGGCCATGTTATTGCAGCATAGATTCGTTCACAAATTTTAGTTTGGCTGCGGTGCTTTTAAACACTTCTTTTTTGTCTGTGAGCTTGTAACGAATCACTGTTATAGTTTCTCCATCACTGCTAAAATTTTTGTGACATGTATCGCCTACGTAATTGGCGATTACTTCTTGCGGCGAAACTTCGTGATTCATCGTTCTGTTTAGGAAAGCTGTCTACACTTCACCCTGAGACAGATGATCCGCAACATTATGTCGAGAGCTACCTACATTAGTTAAGAACTGGTAGTATAAATATTTCAAAAGATCTACATTAGTAGAGAAGTAAGATCCAGAAATTTGTGATACAGTATCTCTGCAAGTTTAACACCATAGAAATTTAGGATGGCAACATTTGTGATAGTTATGTACTTTTCACTAAGCAGAGAGAGTTATCCCTTTGAGCAGTAGTAGGAACTGCCTCAAATCACATTTTATTAATTCTGTTTTGAAGTACCAGTGGTTTTCTCATGAAGCCGCAGACGCTATTGCAAGAAGAGACATCAAGTGGCACACTGAGGTACTTACACGAATGTAGTGCATTGTAGCAGTTATTTACAGCTCTCAAAGCAACAGTTGGCGACGAGATTCTGCTACGTGTGGTTGTAGGAGATTGTGACTTTTTTTTTTTTTTTTTTTTTTTTTTTTTTTTTTTTTTTTTTAATGAAACCACTGGAGTAATATGTATCTTTAATATAAATGTATTAAATGTTAAGTCCATTTTTTTTTGCTTATTATGTAACACTATAATTTGTTTAGGATGTTATGACTTGATGGAAGTTCCAAGATGTGGGATTGTGTCTTGGGAAAATACGAAATAGTTCTCAAATACATCACATGCTTTGATGGGTAGTTGAACTCTGTATGTCTCAGTGCCCAGTCACCCAATACTGAAACAATCTCTTTAAAACAATTAACTGTTTACCTCTGACCAATTTCGTCTTGTATTCGTTGCTTATTGTGATCATAAAAATTAATTTCTTGAAAAAATTTAAAATTATATATTCTTCGCATTCTTGGGATTCAAAGGGTTAAATCTACATCTACATCTACAAGGATACTCTGCAAATCACATTTAAGTGCCTGACAGAGTTTTCATCGAACCACCTTTACAATTTTCCATTACTCCAACCTCGTACAGGGCGCGGAAAAAACGAACACCTATATCTTTCAGTGTGAGCTCTAATTTCTCTTATTTGGTGATCGTTCCTCCATAAATAGGTCGGCCTCAGCAAAATATTTTCGCATTTTCAGGAGAAAGTTGGTGATTTAAATTTAATGAGAAGATTCCGCCACAATGATGTCCATCCCAAATCCTGTATCATTTCAGTGGCACTCTCACTCCTATTCCGCGATAATACAAAACATGCTGCACTTCTTTGAACTTTTCGATGTACTCCGTCAGTCCTACCTGGTAAGGATACCATACCGCGTAGCAATACGTTAGACCCATACATACAGAAGACGAGTAGATGAAGCCCGACATATTATTATTATACTTTAAAAGCTTTCTCGCTTAATATTTATTTTATACGAGACATGTAAGTACTGTTTCTTTTTGTACTTTTAATCAATTTTCAGTCTTCAAACTGTATTTCTAAGCATTTACGTAAACAAAAGGTTACCATGTCTGCTGCTGTCAAATAAAACTTTGCCTCTTAGTTCATGTATTAAATACTGTTCATCTTAACATTCAGCTGTCTATATTTTAAATGTTAAGTAGCCTACTTGTATTTACGACTACTAGATGGCACTCTTGGTGTAATGTTCACCTGCCCGCAGTTGCTAATGCGGGCGCCACAGTCTGTTGCTCACTGTGCCTTTATACGTATGAGCAGCCCATAGTGGCTCGCCATCCATATGTTCTTTTTAAAATTTTTGTGTTTAAAGTCTTTCTAGCTTGATAATTATCTTTTACGTGACGTGTAAGTACTGTTTCTTTCCTGTGCTATTAGTCAATACTTACACTTTTATATAGAAAACTCCCATAATTTTGTATTTATGTTATAGGCCAATTTGAATATATAATTTCCGATGAAGACATTCATAGAAGTGTCGAAACCTGGTCAAAAGTCTTAAATTTTGTGACCGAGGGCTATAATTGCTTTAATTTCAACAGAACAAATATCTGGCGTTTCCCAAGAAAGCGTTCCTAATCTATACAAAGTATTTCGGATACAATCTGAGTAGCCCTCTTACGTTGTTTTCTGATGACGCTGCATTTATAGTCTCATATAGTCATCAGAAGTACAAAAGCATTCACAAATTGAATTGGAAATCATATCTGCATGGTGTGAGAAGTGGCAATTGGCTAAGTGATGAGAATTGTGAGGTCCTCCACTTGAGTACTAAAAGCAGACCGTTAAATTTCGGTTAACTGAAAAATCACACAAAACTAAAGGCTATCAATTCAGCTAAATACATAGAGACTATAGTTAGTAACAGCTTAAATGGGAAGGAACGCGCTGGTAATGTGGGGAAGGCGAACCAACGACTGAGTTTTGTTGACAGAACACTTAAAAGAGGAAACTGGTCTATTGCCTACACTATGCTTTTCCATCCTCTTCTGGAGTACTGCTGCGCAGCATGGGATCCTCACCAGATTGATTTCGGACGTCGAAAATGTTGAAAGAAAGGCAGCTGGTTTTTTATTACCACGAAATAAGGGCGAACGTCTCACGGGTATAATACACAAGTTGAAGTGCAATCGTCAAAATGCGTTATCCGTTACGCCGAGACCTTTTCCCGAAATTTCGGTCATCAGCTTTCTCACCCAAATGCGAAAATACGAGGGTTGGAACTTAAATAGTGGCAACTATTTATTCACAACCGATGCAAAGAGTTACATGTTTGCACCTGTTACTGTCCTTCAAAGCAGTCACCAGCGTCGTGTAGAACCCATTGCCAGCGATGTGGAAGGCGTAGTATAACGTTAGCAGAGCCTGTTCTGTTGATGGTGCGAGTGGAGTGGTCTACTGCCTGTCGAATCTCTGGAACAGTTCTGAAGCGAATGCCACGAAGTGGTTCCTTCATCTTCGGAATCAAATCAAAGCCAGAAGGACTTAAGTCCGGGGAGTATGGTGGATGGTACAGTACTTGCCAGTCCCACCGACCGAACAGAGCAGCCACAGCTTGCGCTGTATGCGCCTGGACACTGACGTGCAAAATGATGGGTGGGTTGCGCAGAAAGTGTCGCCGCTTCTTTCGCAAAGCTGGTCGAAGGTGATCCTCCAAAAACGAACAGTAATACTGTGCACAGACGGTCTGCCATGGAGGTACACGAAAATCTCCGTAACTTTCACCATACTGGGGCTCTGATGCCCTTTCGGCTTTCGCGGTGACCCATAATGACGCCATTCGTTGGATTGGCGTTTCAGTTTTGGCTTCATGGCATTTGCTTCAGAACTGTTCCAGAGATTCGACAGCCAGTAGACCGCTCCATTAGCACCATCAACAGAACGGGCTCTGCTAACGGTATACTATGCCTTTCACATCGCTGGCAACGGGCTCTACACAATGCTGGTGACTACTTTGAAGGACAGTAACAAGTGCAAACATGTAACTCTTTTGTACTGGTAGTGAGCAAATAGTTGCCACCATTTAAGTTCCATCCCTCGTATGTTGACTCCCACCTAGATAGGGAGATATGATAAACGTAATAAAGAAGAAAAATCAAAACTCACAAGGAAAGATTTAAATGTTCGCTCATCCCGCGCGCTGTTCGAGAGTGGTACGGTACTTCAAAAGTGGTTCGATGTGCCATCTGCCAGGCACTCGAGGGTGAAAGAAGAGTCTTGTAGATGTATATGTCAATCTATTATAACCTAACATTGTGGTGAAAAGATGTATGCCTTATGGTACGCTTATGTAAATTACCGGACCAGTGCCGGACGGTTTTCAATGAAAGTAAAGCCGCCTAAATTACTTAGGCCGATATTACTCCACCATATTTCTTTGTCAAAATTGGTATGTCAAATATTTATCTCAAAGAAATTGGGTACTGTAATAGGGAACTTTGTCTAATCTCGCCTTTCGTCAAATAAACATGATCTAATCTAAGGCCTTGCCGTAGGTTGGACCATAAAAGCCATTTTTCTTCTGTTCACTGCAATGTGAAATGCAATCGCTTGGAGCGCTGATATCGCTATAGCTATTTGACGTCTGTAGTGTATTTGTGAACATGACTGCAATGTTTAATTGTTGTGTTCCTTCGACTCTTTTTAATAACCTTGCTTTGCTCAGGTGGAGGGTGAGCGAGGAGCACAGTGCACAGTATTAATCGTGTGCTGATGGGCAGGTGGAATATGCTGCAGGTGACTTCAGATCCATATTCACAGCTAGCCATCCACCTCAACATCTGGAAACATCCTGACGGTTTGTTAGCAAGCCAGAATAGAGCAGAAGGAAACACTCAAGAATAAAAAAATTCTTAGCTCTTCATTTTACTTTGCCTATTTTTCGAATGTGGATGCGACAAGTTAAAAAGTGCTAGATCTGTCCCGTACATTTTTATTACGTTTGTAGTTGTTGGAACACTAATTCTAATTATTAAATTATTGAAAAATAAAAATACACTACTGGCCATTAAAATTGCTACACCAAGAAGAAATGCAGATGATAAGCGGGTATTCATTGGACAAATATATCATACTAGAACTGATATGTGATTACATTTTCACGCAATTTGGGAGCACAGATAATGAGAAATCAGTACCCAGAACGAACACCTCTGGCCGTAATAACGGCCTTGATACGCCTGGGCATTGAATCAAACAGAGTTCGGATGGCGTGTACAGGTACAGCTGCCCACACAGCTTCAACACGATACCACAGTTCATCAAGAGTAGTGACTGGCGTATTGTGACGAGCCAGTTGCTCGACCACAATTGACCAGACGTTTTCAATTGGTGAGAGATCTGGTGAATGTGCTGGCCAGGGCAGCAGTCGAACATTTTCTGTATCCAGAAAGGCCCGTACAGGACCTGCAACATGCGGTCGCGCATTATCCTGCTGAAATGTAGGGCTTCGCAGGGATCGAATGAAGGGTAGGGCCACGGGTCGTAACACATCTGAAATGTAACGTCCGCTGTTCAAAGTGCCGTCAACGCGAACAAGAGGTGACCGAGATGTGTAACCAATGGCACCCCATACCATCAGGCCGGATGATACGCCAGTATGGCGATGACGAATACACGCTTCCAATGTGCGTTCACCGAGATGTCGCCAAACACGGATGCGACCACCATGATGCTGTAAACAGAACCTGGATTAATCCGAAAAAATGACGTTTTGCCATTCGTGCACCCAGGTTTGTCGTTGAGTACACCATCGCTGTTGACTCAGGGATCGAGACGTGGCTGCTCGATATGTTACAGCCATGCGGATAAGATGCCTTTCACCTCGACTGCTAGTGATACGAGACCGTTGGGATCCAGCACGGCGTTCCGTATTACCCTCCTGAACCGACCGATTCCATATTCTGCTAACAGTCATTGGATCTCGACGAACGCGAGCAGCAATGTCGCGATATGATAAACCGCAACCGCGATAGGCTACAATCCGACCTTTATCAAAGTCGGAAACGTGATGGAACGCATTTCTCCTCCTTACACGAGACATCACAACAACGTTTCACCAGGCAACGCCGGTCAACTGCTGTTTGTGTATAAGAAATCCGTTGGAAACTTTCCTCATGTCAGCACGTTGTAGGTGTCGCCACCGGCGCCAACCTTGTCTGAATGCTCTGAAAAGCTAATCATTTGCATATCACAGCATCTTCTTCTTGTCGGTTAAATTACGCGTCTGCAGCACGTCATCTTCGTGGTGTAGCAATTTTAATGGCCATTAGTGTAGTTCTTATTGCCCATACAGTGTATACCAAACATTTATTTACCTTCCGATATTCCTCCCTCATTGCTTTTTATAGCTCGTTTCCGGCATTTCTTGAATTAGTTTGTTAATGTGCTTTGTGGTACTGGAGTGCTGTATTGTAAGCTAGAAGAGCTCTCTCCTGTATGAAGAAATCTCAGTGTTATGGTGAGCCTGTTTTGTGCCCATACTGAGCAAATACTGAAATGCATACTTATCCATTCTTAAGTAATTTATGTAAGACTTTCCATCCTCCACTTGCCGCTCTCACAAAAAGATTTTGCTGGATGCTTTTATTATCTATACGTAAAACCCACGGCTTCATTCATGTATGTTTCTTTTTTTCCGTTGCTTCTATGCAGTTGTGGTACAACCAACTGCAGCGTACAGTAACAATTTGTTGTCCGCAATCTTGAACTTTGACTATAAATATGATGACAGTGTAATACCCCTTTCTAGTACCTTGTCAAAGACCTTTGTCGAAGAAATTTGACGAAAATTGGATTATATTTGTTTGTCAAAGAAATAAGAGTGTAAAACCGGCCTAAGTAGCGAAGACAGCGAACACAGTGAAGCCACCACAGTTTCGAGTTGCCATTAAAGAAGGCAGCAGTGTCCCAAACTTTATTTCATAGTGTGTGCGGAATTTTTCTATGGTACTCCATGTAAGAAATTAGTGTTGTGTGGTCTGCTTGTTTAACTTTTATGCTTTTCTGACCGATTTTATTGCTTTTACAAACAAGGACATTATGTTCAAATAATTGTACAGGTTAACTACGACATTTCTTTTTGGTAATGCTACCCCCTGTGAAATGTAATACTACCATTTGCTGGTTGGCTTTGATTCTAAGCCCTTAAAAGTATTTCTGACTCTGATCCCATATTCTGGATAGTACATTTTTGTCGTTCTTACGTAACAGCTGTTGCAGTTCTTATTGTATTGCCCTGTCCATTGGCTGTTAGTATTAGGTCTACAACTTTGCTTCCGCCGTTTTGCAATAGACGGCAGTAGCGGCAAGTGGGGTTCACGTGGGTGGTCCTAGGTGTAATACAATGAGCTTAGGCATCTGTAAACATAATGTCATAAAAATATTAATCGATTTGTGATTGCATCATAAGGTTATTCTCGATTAAATACGTCAACTTACGTACCAATTTCTCGCCATTTGTGGGAAGTTTTAATTTTCTGCCTTAACATGAAGAAATATGTAGCTGTGGCTCTTAAAATGCTCGGTAAGACCAATGGTGAGGGAACTATTAGTGGAAGAACATGCAGAGAATGTTTTCAACGCTTTAAGAACGGTGATTTGGATGTAGAAGACCGGCACGGCG
The DNA here is from genome assembly GCF_023864345.2 of Schistocerca serialis cubense. Lineage (NCBI taxonomy): Eukaryota > Metazoa > Arthropoda > Insecta > Orthoptera > Acrididae > Schistocerca > Schistocerca serialis. Next base: position 435,138,060 of record NC_064638.1, on the reverse strand, counting down.
GTGGAAGACTGAACGTTTTCGTAGCTACTGAAACAGACGAAGGCAGACATAGGACATCATAATCGAAAGAAATTGATGCGTTCGAACCCAGCACTGAAACACAAACGGCCACAATACAGCGATAGACAAGTAAAGGTAATTTTGCAGCAGGTCAGTCCTCGACCCCATGTCGCGAAACTCGTCAAAGTATACATGGAAACGTTGAAATGAGAAGTCAGATCCCTGCCACCGATTCTCCATACGTTGCTCTCTCTGGCTACCACCTTTTTCGATCAGTGGCATACACTCTGGCTGACCAGCACTTCCGATCGTATGAACAAGTACAAAATTGAATCGGTTCATGGATCCCCACGAAAGACGCCCTGTTCTTCAATCACGGGATTCGTATGCTATCCGAAAGATGGGAGAATGTAGTGGCCAGCGATGGGCAATACTATGAATCATAATTGTTTTGTAAGATTTTCACAATAAAGCCCCAAACTTCGATAAAAAAACGGCGGAAGCAAAGTTGTAGACCTAGTACGTTAACACTTCTTCCTGGGTATTGGAACATGACTTCCATGGCAACGAGTGTGGTTCAACACAGTCGGGGCACTGTGCTGTACATGTATAACATAGTGTTCCGTTTGTCGACGGACACATCTCAGCACTATGGGAAATTTTGTACTAGTTAGCTCTCTGCTGATGACATGATTTCAACATTTGCGTTTGGAAAGACTGTTCTGAGTGTGCAACGATTTTCAAATTCTGTTTGTGTGTAGGGCACGCACTGTAATTCGTATAATCGATCGGTTTATGGTCTTTAGCTAGTAATACCAAATACAGTGTGTCCACGCCCAAGCCTTTCGTTTGTTCTTTTGAACTCAGAAACATGCATGGGAAAAAATCTTCAATCCACTACTTCTGGTTAGACATTCTATATACCTTTCATCACGATTTTCCATTGTTATTCTCAAGGGGTAAATGAAAAAAGAAGAAGCCACTTTCTCACCATGCAGTAAAACTGTTTTTCGTCGGTCCCAATGCTGAAGTTATATTTTAAGGAAACTTCTGCTAGATGACTGTGAGAGCCGGTCTCAGACGTTCTCCACTGAGCTTTACGTAGTTGACGTACTGAGTAGTAAGAGGTGGTACTTTCCTTCGTTCTTGAATGCTTTCTTCCTTTCTATTTGCTCTTGCTGAACTCTACATCTAGCGGCTGTGCTATTCGAAGTAATCGGTGCGTGTGTCCATCTTCTAAGTTGGCCTACTTATTTCAGTTTTACTTGAACTCTGCACGCAAAGTATGAAGGCGTGGATTTAACCAGCAATATAGCTCACCAGCGACAAATACGAGCTGATCAAGTGAACGACAACTGTGCTAGAAATTGTCTAGTTATCACAAACGCTCTTGAAGATTCGAAGATGTAAGCCGTCTATTCCTAGCGGAATATTGTCCAGCAGGTGTTGTGGAGCATATGATTTGGTCAGTTTCTGTCCACCAATGCATCAAAGTGGCATTGACAACATTGTGACACATGGGTGTGTGTGGCAGGTGCCACACGCGTGTGTGATGTCATCTTACCGGTCGCATTCAGCACATCAGTTCGGAAAGTGATGCTCTCACATGATAACGCTGGCTGCTCAGTATGTCCCTAAGTTGTGCCTTTGTACGCTTGCACTGCAAAAAATTTTTGGTCGGTGGGAAGGAGCCGCGTTGGGGAGGGGGGGGGGGGGGGCTCGAGTTGATTCGCTAAACACATCATGTCTTCAAGCAGCAGATAAGCCTTGTGTCTTCGAGTCAGATCATCCATCAGACGTAACCCAGCTTCACAGGTACGATGAGGAATACATAATTTCCGTTGCAGGATGCCATATAGCCCGTAGATCGTAGTGTAACTCCTGGAGATAAGTGCTGTGATTTACATCCTGCCAACATGATAATCACGTGCGAAGAAAAATAAAATCCTAGCAACGTCAGATCGCTTCCATTCTACAATTTTAAAATTGTGAAAGATAAGCATGATGTGTGAACAAAGCAAAATGGCTCTGAGCACTATGGATCTTAACATCTATGGTCATCAGTCCCCTAGAACTTAGAACTACTTTAACCTAACTAACCTAAGGACATCACACAACACCCAGTCACCACGAGGCAGAGAAAATCCCTGACCCCGCCGGGGATGTGTGAACAGACCGCGAGAAATTCTCCTCTGGCTAATCTGCGACCCATTTGTAAACAGGGCACCACGACACTGTTCCTGGGTCCCAGTTCACCGATTAACACCCTTGTGGGAGTGGAAGGCGCCCGACGGACTGCTGAGCACACACAGTACGCCCTTCTGAAGCCGAGGATACGACGTCTGATAGGGACTGGTGATCCGCAGCTTGCGACCAAGTTCCCTGCTCAGGGCGTGCTGCTGTTCTGAATTTACATGTTCATGAACTTGTGACAAGGTAACAATCCTGATATGTGTTCGTCCTTATTAGTACTCCTGTTGCATGTTTTCTCCCTCGTGGAATATTAAGATAGCGGGAAACGGCGATGCAGGTAAGACAATCGGCAGGGCATCTAACGCTGAATGTGGCCGAATGTGCTGTGATTCTAGCCCAGCGTAAGGTCATTCTACGTATTCACTGTGTAGTCATCTATATTACTAAGAGCTATTCCAGCTCTCGTCTCTGATTGCAGTTTCCCTATCTAAAGGTCACCAGGAGCAAAAAAGAACTTTATTTCTAATGTTTCACATAATTATTGATCGAACTTAAAAATTGAATATGCTATCAAAGCTAATCGTTAAGAGGTATGGTTGAAATGGCTCTGAGCACTATGGGACTCAACTGCTGTGGTTATCAGTCCCCTAGAACGTAGAGCTACTTAAACCTAACTAACCTATCACACACATCCATGCCCGAGGCAGGATTCGAACCTGCGACCGTAGCAGTCACATGGTTCCGGACTGCGCGCCTATGTTAAGAGGTATAATCTGATGTTAAATGTCAAACACAGTAAGACAAGTATTTCATTTAGCAACTGTGTTTGCGTTGAGGTGGCATAACTGATGGTGCGCTCGTAGCGACTTCCAACATACTTTAAATATAATTTCAAAGCTTCCGTAAAGTTGCTCTCGCTTCCATGCTTTAAGTCAAAAAACTTGTACATTAACTGCTTTGCAAAGTAATCGGATGTTTGATGCTTTTCTTTTTTTTTTTTTTTACATGGTAGTTCGATCGTGTAAGGAATCGGGAGTGGTGCGTCCCTAAACTAGAAAACTGTGTGCCAAACGCACACCTACAGTCACAGTCAATGTACCACAGACCGTTTCCCACACACACGTTTCATGTACGTTAGACGATCTGTTACTGTTGTAACGCGTTCTTCCCGTGGTTCCTTGCTTTCTCGCCACAAGGAAATCGACGAAGAGTACATTACAATTCTGTTGAAATTTCCGCAATTTTTTTCAGTTGTTTCAAGAACTCGAATTTCATCTGTTCGAGTGCTTCAGGCGAAAGGCTCTCGCTCATCATAAACTAAATTTTCACATAATAGGACTTGGTCCTGGTGGAACGTATTAGACACTTTCGCCTACATTATTTAAAGTTTTCCGTTTCTTTTCATACCACTCATTTTATTTATACGTTTATTTATCAGCTCCCACGTGTAAGTTAAGTCTACGCATGTAGTTTTCTTTTCATAAATTATGGACAACATTATATGGATTTCTTTAAAGTCAGAACCGCCGCTCATCCACAGTGACATATTGGTTTTGTGGTGGGTAGCTTCCAGAAACAAACCACACCAAGTCTGAGACAGGAGAACTACTCAACTAATTTTTTAAAACTTATTTAAAGAGCGCTTTGTTGCAACTAAGGTACTTCAGTCAACGAGCGTAATCAAAATACCGCAATATAGGTAACTTGTTTCACTTAAAAGACAATGCTTCAATTACTATTCATTAATCAAACAATCAGTAAAAGTTCATCAATAACTTTCTACATAGATATCAACAACGGTTCTACATTTGTAGTCGACGAATCGAATATACATATCAACAACTTTCTGTTCAAATTTTATCTTGAAATTTTTAAATTATTTTTGTTTTTTTGCATTTTAGCCCGTTTGACCCAGTGTCAGCTTGGTTCAATCAACCTCTGACCGGCAAGGAAATAGAAACCACAGTCAAAATCAAAAATGTTGTTTTGTCACTTTAGCTATATCTTCCAACTGCTTCTCTCCATAGTAGCCGTTCTGATTTAGACATTTATCGTAGCGTCCTAGAAGGAACCGCCTCTGCTTTCCGCCAATTCTCTTCGCTGGTCCGCAGCAGCTTGTCTAGGCCAGAATGCTGTGCCAACGGTTCATGTGAACGACAAGATGAAAATCAGAGGGGTCAGGCCCAGACTATATAGTGGGTGATCAAACGTTTGCCATCGAAAACGCGACAGGAACGTCTTTGTTACATCTGCAGTGTAGGACTGAACTTTGTCGTGTAGGAGGACAATTTTCTCCAATGGCGTGATTCATTTACTAAACAAGATTATCGGTTCACACTCACATCCTTCGCTTACAAACGGCATCCAGTCTGAAAGTCCCTAGAGCGTTGCTGCACATTGCTGCCGCCCCTCACAGTCACAGTATGTGGGCTGCATGAAATCGAGCGGAACACCTCAGCATGAAGAAATCGAATGTCTATACGCACATCGCACGTGGTGGAAGGCTATTGTTTTAGGCACTTTTATGTGCTCACTGTGCGCTCAGAACTGGATAGTGCGACACAACGCGATCTACGGCATGCTATAGACACTATGCAAGGCTTAATTGGTTTTTACTGTGATTTTAATTTTGCAACCTGTCGGACCATGAAAAAAAAACAAATAGTTTTCGCGTTATATAGATGAATTTCATTTAACACACTTCGCAGTCCGTGATGATGCCTCAGTTCTACCCTGATGCTCTGAATATTGCTTAAAATCCGTTTAAATTTAGAATTGTGTGAAATATATGTTGATTCAAAAGATTTCTGCAATTTTGAAATGTGGGTTGTTGGTACCGTTACAAAAGACGCCCACACAGATGATGCTGGCTTTTAACTGCAGAACGAAAAGGAAATTTTCACAGTTTCAAATTTCACTGTATTTTCCTTTATGAATTGTAATATCGTGGCAACGCAGATGGCGACCATATTGGAGTGCATGACAGCTATGTTTTTATTTATGGTGTAGATTAATAATAAACAAACTTTGTGTAAATTTTTGGTTTGTTATTCAAACATCTATTGTCATCTCAAACATAAATGCAGCTGTGAACGTGGACGAAACAAGAAATAAAGTAAGCATTTCGTCGGGAGTTGTGGCGTTCAGTATCTGTTGATGGAGGCTCGATTACACGCCACAAGTTGCGTCTACGTATATCTCAAGTATGACCATGGAACAATATATTTTCGTGGATCTCTCATGGACGTAAATGCAATGGACGGTTATAATTAAAGTGCAGCTACTCACAGAGGTCCATTGTGGGCTGTAATTATCATGAGGCAGCGAAAAATGGTAGGTATTCTAATTCATTAATGTGGAACAAATTTACACTTAAATAAATTGGTTCTAATTTTCGCCACCATGTGCAAATCTGGCGCTATGAGTGCAAGAAAGACGTATACAAATGTTTTTATATGTTACGGATTAGGAGAGGGACAGAAAGGTGAAAAAATGAGAAAGACATAATGTTGATGTCGTTACTAGCCACCATTTACACAGTTTGCTGAATATGAGCACCGGAGATGTCGACGACATGCTGTATAGCACAAGATTTCCACCTGGTGGGCGGAACTGGAACTAATTTTTTTTCCCACCGCAAGGCGGTTCTGCATTGATACATTAGAAAATCTACCCCAAGTTTCGCCACCATACGAATAGTTACAACCCAAAATAGCACTCTGTGAGTTGCTGTACCCGGTGGTTACCTTAATGGGTAAATACCTGACAGCACAACTCCGAAACAATCTTAACAGTTCTATGGTATGCTGTTGCGTGTGTTTCACGGCGGTCCGTGATTTACTGATTACATTTCGTTATGAAAATCGTTCATCTTCGACAAATACGTGCTCGTGTACGCTGTTGGACAATTTGTTGCCGGGACAGAGGAACATAAGGATCCAGCTGTGGAGAGCTGGTGTATCCAGCAGCCCCAGTGGTGCTACAGCAGTTGACAGCGCACGGGGGAGCGGCCTGACAGCTAAGCCGGCCCTGGGGGCCCGTTCAGTGTCGGCCGCGACTGATGGGTCAGCCGGCTACGGATCGACGCGCTCTGCATGCCACGTGGCAGCGCGCCGCTCCACGAGTTGCTCAACGTCGCCTTACAGCTACCTCGTTCTTCCTTCCTGCATCTGGCAGTAATATTGAAGGCACTCCACGTATATACAGGGTGTTACAAAAAGGTACTGCCAAACTTTCACGAAACATTCCTCTCACACAAAGAAAGAAAATATCTTATGTGGACATGTGTCCGGAAACGCTTACTTTCCAATGTTAGAGCTCATTTTATTACTTCTCTTCAAATCACATTAATCATGGAATGGAAACACACAGCAACAGAACATACCACAGTGACTTCAAATACTTTGTTACAGGAAATGTTCAAAATGTCCTCCGTTAGCAAGGATACATGCATCCACCCTACGTCGCATGGAATCCCCGATGCGCTGATGCAGCCCTGGAGAATGGCGTATTGTATCACAGCCGTCCACAATACGAGCACGAAGAGTCTCTACATTTGGTACCCCCCTAAATCAAAGTCAAGAGGGTTGAGGTGAGGAGATCGTGGAGGCCATGGAATTGGTCCGCCTCTACCAATCCATCGGTCACCGAATCTGTTGTTGAGAAGCGTACGAACACTTCGACTGAAATGTGCAGGAGCTCCATCGTGCATGAACCACATGTTGTGTCGTACTTGTAAAGGCACATGTTCTAGCAGCACAGGTAGAGTATCCTGTATGAAATCATGATAACGTGCTCCATTGAGCGTAGGTGGAAGAACATGGGGCCCAATCAAGACATCACCAACAATGCCTGCCCAAACGTTCACAGAAAATCTGTGTTCATGACGTGATTGCACAACTGCGTGCGGGTTCTCGTCAGCCCACACATGTTGATTGCGAAAATTTACAATTTTATCACGTTGGAATGGGGCCTCATCCGTAAAGAGAACATTTTCACTGAAATGAGGATTGACACATTGTTGGATGAACCATTCGCAGAAGTGTACCCGTGGAGGCCAATCAGCTGCTGATAGTGCCTGCACACGCTGTACATGGTACGGAAACAACTGGTTCTCCCGTAGCACTCTCCATACAGTGACGTGGTCAACGTTACCTTGTACAGCAGCAACGTCTCTGACGCTGACATTAGGGTTATCGTCAATTGCAGGAAGAATTGCCTCGTCCATTGAAGGTGTCCTCGTCATTCTAGGTCTTTCCCAGTCGCGAGTCATAGGCTGGAATGTTCCGTGCTCCCTAAGACGCCGATCAATTGCTTCGAACGTCTTCCTGTCGGGACACTTTCGTTCTGGAAATCCGTCTCGATACAAACGTACCGCGCCACGGCTATTGCCCCGTGCTAATCCATACATCAAATGATCATCTGCCAACTCCGCATTTGTAAACATTGCACTGACTGCAAAACCACGTTCGTGATGAACACTAACCTGTTGATGCTACGTCCTGATGTGCTTGATGCTAGTACTGTAGAGCAATGAGTCGCATGTCAACACAAGCACTGAAGTCAACATTGCCTCCTTTCAATTGGGCCAACTGGCGGTGAATCGAGAAAGTACAGTACATACTGACGAAACTAAAATGAGCTCTAACATGGAAATTAAGCGTTTCCGGACATATGTCCACATAACATCTTTTCTTTATTTGTGTGTGAGGAATGTTTCCTGAATGTTTGGCCGTACCTTGTTGTAACACCCGGTATAGATTCAGGGTCCGGAAGTGGAGTGTTAGTCCAGTCAGATAGCAGTTATACCTTGCAAAAGGTGGGGTAGAAGAGTTTACTTTTTTAACTCGTTTATATGGTTGGAAAGATTAGAAAACCGAGTTTTGCCAACAAAATTTCGCTTGGGAAAACTTTCTGCAGTCAAAAAACTTGGAAAATTTCGGCCTTTTTTCAGTTTTTTCAAAACATGTCAGTTTCATTTGCTCCTATCGCTTTAACGTCTACTTTCTTTTTTAAAGAGCACAAAAGTCTCTGCAAATTTGATTCTTGCTATTTTTTTCTACTCCCAATATCTACGGCGCTACAGCGCCTCAAAAAATACCAATTTTTCAAATTTTGAGCATGGTGGCAAGATACCTTATTTTTGAACATTACTTTTTCAGTTTCTGTTTGGGTAGTAGAAATACATTATATATCATGTTATATGTTGTAATTTACCACCTCACTTTCAGGTATTCAATTTCTCTGTATGCAACATGAGGATTGCTGGGCACCCAACTATTGTGATTCTTACATCACTACCTGAAGTTCACTATGGGCCACCTCAGCCCTGGTATTTGTAAAACTATAAATATAAGAATACATCATTAAGAGACATTGACACACACACACACACACACACACACACACACACACACACACACACACACACACACACACACGCAAAATAAATTGTCTCAGGAAATTGAACTACTATTAGCTGCAATAGGCACCCTAATTAGGTAGGTAATTATTCTTGTGTATAAATGCCACACAGTTGACATTACAAAAAAGTAGCTTTATTACAATTAAAATGCATTGTCTGTTACTAAAAAATTTTGACAGTTCTGCGTGTGCAATACTTGTAATATTGCACTTTAGCGCACTTGAGACAGATATGAGCATCACTTCCAACGTTTCGATGGGCCAGGTTCCTCAGTGTCACCAGAAATACCTTGACTTGCGGATTCAGGGTCTGTACATAGAGTTGATCCCAGATTGACCTCTACTTTAAACAGCGAGACAGCCTCAGCAAGTACGTTGATTTCATCAGCGGTTTCCTCAACATCTTCCATAACATCTTCTTCACTGTCTTCATATAAATATTTGGCACGTTTTCACAGTTGATCCCAATACATTTCTTGCAACTTGAAGAACAGTTCAAACCCGCTTTTCTGCAGGAGCACGCTGCGCCACAGTTCAGCTTGCATGAGCATGAAACAATGTGAAGAAGTGCTTCAGGTGCTGGATCTTGGCTGATTATAACGGGTATTGGACCGTGGTCACTGTGATTCCAGCTCCATTTCCCAGGAGGTTTCCAGTTTCCCATCCAACTTTGGACTTGTTGGTAAGTCCGCAACAAATGATGTCGTGCAGCATCTTGTGTAGGTGGCAACCGTGCAAGATTCAGTTTGCTTTCTGTGGCAGACTTCGCGAATAGCTGGTACCGCAAATGGTCTACTGTGTGGGAACTGCTGACACCTCCACTATACAATGCGATAGTAACCTGTTCTCCTGCTGTTATTATTTCTTCACGGGTAGCATGTGGTTTATTGAACGTGCAAAGCGCTGAGGTTAGGTGTTAATTTTTCGCAACAATATTGCAGCACTTAATTTTTCCTTGACCAAAAAAAACGGATGTTGTATCACATCCGCTAAAGGCGTGAGTGAACAGAATATATTCACTGTCAAACTTGTAAGATGCAGTGGAAAACCATTTGTCTTCTGCATTTCCTCTTCCTGGCTTTAAGAAAAATTAGTTTTCAATGCCTTGCCCCAAACCGGTCATGAGCACAAGCAGGTCAACATCTTCTCCTACAATGACAACACTTCAAAAATCTTTGGTTCTTGAAATGGCAGATGTTACAATCATAACGTCAGCATCTTCTTGTGCCTGGTGCACTTCAATGCTACACTCCAGAAATTCCTTTTTAAGAAGTGTGATCAAACGCATCTTGTTTCGTTCGTTGTACAAGAACTTGTCCTGAGGATCTTCTTTCACCATCTCTGACTCAACCACAACGTCAACCTAAGAACGTTTTTTGGACCTACGAATCCTCTCAGCACTCTTTGAGCTACATTTGTCTCCCTCACATGGATACCCATCAAATACAAAAACAAATTGAGATCCAAAATGACGTTGCAGGTAAGAAACGTAGCTTATGGCTATTGACTTGAAGCAAACATTTCGAGTCCAAGTCACTTTGTGGATAAGGTACCCTCCATCAATGACAAAAAATTCACTCGGTCCACCTGACTTCACATCTTCCACTGGAACGAAGGCATTGTAGAATGAAGATTTTGTTCCTTTTCACATGCCTTTTTCTGAGAATAGGGACATTGGGTAAGGAACAATTCCATATGTCAGAAAGGCTTTTAACTCTTCTTCACTTTGTTTCGTTAAACAGATCCTTTGGAAAAGAGTTAAAGGATCAACAGGAGTAGTTTTAGTGCTCCCAGTTTATACAGAATTGAACGCAGAAAGGAGAGTCACAACTTTATCTTTTCTACGGAACTTTACATCGTGGAAATTGTCACCAACTATTCTTTTCATGCCTTTTTCCCCCTCTTCGTGACGCATATGACAATTAACATCCTCCGTTCCGACAACACCACTGCTGATAAACATTATAAAATCACTTTCAGGGATGTGAGGGTGCACTGAAAACCAATCACGCAGCTTACGCAAGTCTATGCCATCTCGTTCGATGCGACAACTTCTTGCATCTACATGCTGTTCTGATGTTACTGCGCTCACTTCGCAATAACACTCAATTTCTTCACAAATGTTCTGCATGCGAATCATACCCAATGTCCATCTGGTTAATACACTATCCGTAATTCCTCGGCCAGAAGTAAGACCTCCAGAACTCTTCATGGTTCTCATCAATGTTTGTTCTATAGTTATGTCAGAAGGAACCCCTGACCAATACTTTTCTGATCGCCGGATTGTAAAATGTCCTTTCGTTGTGAACTTCTCATATTCTGATAAATCCATTTTTTCCTCGAGTCTCAACATATCCTGTAAGTAGAGGTGGCCACTTTTAGCGTACATAAAACGTCCAGCTGAATGGAATTAGGGAAGCATTTTTCGCACGCTTTCAAGATGAAGTTTCCAATTGCCCTGCAGCAGAGTGAGATGGTAAATTCCAATGAATAACATGATGAGTAGTATGTTTATACTACACAAATAGAAACTGAAATAACAGTGTTCAAAAATTAGGTAATTTGCCACTTTGTTCGAAATTTGAAAAAATTGGTATTTTTTGACGCGCTGTAGCGCCTTAGATACTGGGAGTAGAAAAAATGGTAAGAATCAAATTTGTAGAGACTGTTGTGCTACTTAAAAAAGAAAATAGACGTCAAAGCGATAGAAGCAAATAAAACTGAGATATTTTGAAAAAACTGAAAAAGTCCGAAATTTTCGAAGTTTTTTGAGTGCAGAAAGTTTCTCCAAGAGAAATTTTGTTGGCAAAACTTGGTTTTCTAGCCTTTCCAACAATATGAACGAGTTAAAAAATAAAATCTTCTACCCCACCTTTTGCAAGGAACAGGCTTTTTTTCTGACAGTTTCACTGGACTATGTAGGGTACAGTTAACTACATACATTGTTACCTTTCTCCCTCCTTCCCTTCCCCAGTAGAATTTGTTGTCGCCCGCCCTTATAACTTGTCACAGGTGCCCAAGAATTAAATAATAATAACGATAAGTCTAAGAATAACAGTAACAATGACTGACTTCTACAAATGCATATTACACTACAAAAGGCAGAATGCTGTGGCCTGCAGCTTGGGAACGAGCATCTTGCGAATGTGCAGTACTGTTTTCAGCATCTAAGGCAAGTGATCGAAGAACGGTGAAACCACAAGTAGGCGACAATATGTGGGACTTTCACACCTCTTCGGAGGATGTGGAACTTGCTCGATCTGTAAAGCAGGGCGGCAGACCTGACAACCTAGTACAGTTCTTGTGCAGATAGAATTGTTTCAGAGCTCACAGTTCACGGTGTACTGTGCAACACGATGCTCCGCAGCAGATGTCCCATCAATGGCACTGATTTGGTCCGAAGACGTAAATTTCCACTAGAGTGGAGACGCAATCATCGAGATAGGAACTTGGATCAATTGATGCTTGTCGCCTGACCGGATGAATCAAGATTCTTGTTACACCAGGTTGGTTATCGTGTCCAGATACACCGTCATACAAGCAACAGCTGCTCGAAACAAAATCCAGCGCCACCGACGCAAGCCAGTGGCGGCAACAGTGCGCTATAGAGGACATTTAGTAACCATAGGCACAGTGGTACCTGGGAACTGCGTGGATAGTATTTCGGACCACTTCCATACCTTCATGGCTGAAGCCTTCCCCGACGGAAATGGCATCTTCCAGCGGCATAAATGTCGGTGTCAGAAAGCCAAAATCGTGCCAAAATGGTTTGTGGAGCATGATAAGGTAATCACCTTGATATTTTGACTACTGCAGTCTCCCTACATAAATCCGGTTGAACACATCTGGGACGCTGGGCGCTAGCTCCGTATACACAGACGACGGGAACAGAGTGATCTGTGTGTACGCATCTGCTGCCACCTTCCTTTGGCAACATATCAATGTCTTGTCCGCGCCACTCAGAATCGCTGCAGTTTGGGTTCCATCTATACTAGCTTTCAACAGAATGACTTTTGTTTTAGTTTACGTTGCAGAGAGTCTGTGTTTGTTATATTTGTTTTCTTTGCCTGGAATATATTCTGCCTTGCATTACTTCCTAAGATAATCTGGTTTCATCTGTCGCTCACGAACCTAGGCTTTGTGAGATCTGTTGTCGGCAGCAGGTATGGTCTGACTTGAACGGGATACTTTTCCTAGTTAGAATGTTTCTTGCCACCAGTCAGGCAGAAAGATTACGTGCGTGGGAAGGGAAAAGAATTTTTTGAGAACATAGATTGTCATTTTCTGGAATTTCTTGCCATTTCCATGATATTTTTTCTCATAATACCTTATTCCCTTACACAGGATGAAAAGTATTTAAACAGACAAACTCTAGGAGATTGTAGGGGACATCAAAACAAATATTTTTCCCTAATGTCGTTTTTTCGTATGAGGATTATTTAAAGCGGTGGAGGCCGTATTACGCTCTTCAGTTGTAGGCAACTGTTGTCCACCAGTGTAGTAGTGGATTGTCTCTGTTTACTAATGGAGCGATACACCTGGAGGGAGTACACTGATATGCGAGCTGCACTACGGGTTTATCAATATCCTAATCGCCGTATCCCGCATCATACGACCTTTGCTGCTGTGTACCAACGTCTGCGTGAGAACGGGTCATTTAGCATATTACCTGGACAGGGACACCGTCGCACGGTAAGAACGCTACAATTTGAGGAAGCTGTCTTGCAGCATGTGGAGCGAGAGCCTTCATTCAGCACTCGTGCAACTGCACGTAACATGGGGACGAATCAGACAAATGTAAGAACAGTCCTTCAAGAGCAATTGTTACGTGCATTTCACTTACAGCGTGTCCACAACCTGGAACCAGTTGATTATCCACCCAGAGCACAGTTTTCGCAGTGGTACCTGGAACAGTGTGAAATGCATCCTACATTTCCATCTTCTGTGTTGTTTACCGATGTAGCAACGTTCGGACGTGATGGAGTCTTCATCATGCACAATTCGCATGTTTAGAGTGATGATAACCCACATTCCACTCAAGTGCGGTTCTTCGTTAATGTGGCGGTCGTGTTGTTAGGGACTGTTTAATGGGCCGTATCTCCTACCTAGGCCATTAAATGGCAGGCACTATTACAATTTTCTCGCCAGAGGTTTGCCAGAATTGCTGGAAGACGTCCCGCTCCCTGCAAGACCACGCATGTGGTTCCAACATGACGGGGCGCCGGCACATTTCAGTCGTCGTGTGCGTCGATTCTTAGACCGACGATTCCCAGAAACGTGGATTGGCAGAGGTGGTCCTGTACCATGGCCTGCTCGATCCCCAGATATGTTCCCTCTGGACTTTTTTTGTGTGGGGAGAGATGCGCAACCTTGTTTACGAAACTCCTGTTGCATCAGAAGAAGATCTGGTTGCACGGATAGTAGCAGCAGCAGGAATAATTCGGGATACTCCCAGGGTTTTTGCCTGTGTCAGACAGAACATGATCCGACGGTGTAACCTTTGCTTACGTGTCAATGGAGGAATTTTTGAAAATGTACTGTAATTGAAATTGGGTTGTGTTAATGTGTTGTCTCTTGGTCATAAAAAACTGGAAAAGTGTTTGTTAGTTTAATTAGTTTGCCGACAGAGAAATCTTCCTCTACCGCTTTAAACGCTCCTCATAGCAAAAATGACATTAGGGAAAAATATTTGTTTTGATGTCCCCTACAACATCCCAGAGTTTGTCGGTTTAAATACTTTTCACCCTGTAGTTAGCTGAGAAATTTGGAAATTGGTGTATCGGAAACATCCAATGCGTTCTTCAGATATGGTTCCCTTGATTCCCACTCATTGTCGCAGATAAGAAATTAATTACTTGATTTTTTTCTGCTACCAGTCACATTATTTATTTTGTTTGGACTTAATATAATGGGCGTTAAAAAATTTTCGTTTGAGGGAGTTGCTGAAGCGTAAAACTCAACTACAGCGAGCAACGTTGTGTCAATTTTTCTTGGATGCTGTAGGACAAACACGGGTAGACGTCCATCAGATAATGAAGAATGTGTATGGAGTAGCATATCTGTCGAAAACTGCCATTGTGGAATCTTGCCTCAAGATCAGTGCTGATCGCGATTCGACAAAGACACTGGTCCTACGGGGAGGCTAGCCTCAACCACGACAACTGAGAGACACTCAATCACCCGCCCTGTGATCCTGATCTCTTGCCGTGCTATTTTCACACCTTCGGTCCCTTGAAAACAGCGTTGAAGGTTCGACGATTCCTATCGGACGAGGATGTGCAGCAATCAGCAACGGATTTATCCAAGCAGAAAACGGGTATCTTCAACTTAGTGCGTCGGTGGGATGATTGCCCCAACTTCACTACGATTTTGCCTAGAAAACTTTCTAATCGTCCCTTGTGCTTTGGGGCTTTCTTCTTATCATCAAATAATTTTTGCCACACACATGCAAAATAAGCCTAATCAGCTGGATGTGTTATATTTGGCAGCAGTATGTAATAAAGAACATTTAGCTGTTATGTTCACAGTTATTTAAGAAATCTGTTTGAAAAATGTTTTCTGTAAAATGAAGAGATTGCAGTAGATAGACATGAATTTTAATAAACGTTCCAGATCGGGATGTGAATTTATTCTTTATGGAAACACTGAAGATTGTGTATTGGACTCAAAAGTGAATGGAAGGTTAAGTTCATTTTTTACACTCCAGTCGCCAACAATATCTGTTTCTACAGCAACTCAGACATCTCTTTGTAAGAAGGCTTTGTCAGTGCCCTAACAAAAGTGTAAAATTATTCCATCAGAATATTAGTCTTATGGGTGGAAGTAATAAAAGCAGTCACAAACTATAATAGTGTGACAAGCACACTGGACACAGTGACATACACATTAATTTTTGTTCATCGAGAAGCACAGAAAACAACCTTCACAATTAGAAGTAAAATATCTAGGAATCTATAAAAAGTGCAAGATCCAAAATGATATGCTTTAAGGCAAAAGGCTGAGCCAAAGTGACAAAACTAAAGTAAAAATAAATAATACATGACCGAAGATAAAAGAACGGAAAGTAGCCAAATGACACAACGCAATCAATTGCTCTATATATATTTCTTTGATGACTTTTCATCTCTTATATCTTGATAAATCCTCTGTAAATCTCATCCCTTTGGTTTCATGCGCATTATCGTAATAGTATCCGATTCGTAGTGATGATAGAAGGAATCGCTATGTCAACTAGAAATCTACGGGTACCAGTCACTGAATGCTGACCCCTATTTTGAGTGGACCAGAGGTGGAATTCTTCCCACATGTCGCTCAGGGGGCCTGGAGGTTCTGTAATGTAACGCTGAAACTGGTCGCTCAAATAAAATGACAACTGGAAATTTGTTTTGATACGACATTTTGCTTTGGGTTTTTCTCACACTTTCCACGTCTAGTAAACTGTCCAGACTGACCTCTCCATGTTGTAATTCTAAACATATCTTACAACGTGCTCAATAGCATGTTGCAATATACAGACGCTCTGCTGATCAGAAATAATGTTACATCTTCAAAACAAAATTCCCTTTTCTTTCTTATAGTAACATCTAATTTTTTTCCCGTCCAGATCAACACGTTTATGCTTCAACATTGTTAGGTTGTGGTCTGCATGATGCTCTGAATTTATATTCCGTAAAAATTTCTGGACGACCTTTCTCCATCAACACCTTCGATAAAACAAAATCCTTGCGTCTTTTTGCATAGGATGGGCTAGTGTCAACAGTACGTATCTCCAGAAATGTGCAACACTTCGTCAGGTACAACTTTGACCTGTCCAGACACATATTTCAAACTTGAATTGTTGAATGTTAGCACCCCAGTGCATCAGACAGCAGCTATTAGGAAAGACAGTGATTTATGGTCATATGCTAAAGTTGTATTGTTTCCTGTGAGATAAAATCGGAATTTACCAAATCTCAAGTTGATGACTAATGCTTCTCTCTCTATTATTCTATAGCTTTGCTCCTGTACATTCAGTGATGGTATCAATAATGTAGTAGTTCTCTGTTCCACACTTCCATATGGACACCACGTATGTGATACAATTCTGCACTGAATAGTTGGAAATCTTATTCTAAATTTATATCCAGTAATCCAGAATAATGTAATAATTTCGCTTCATCCAATTTAAATTTCAGAAAGCTTCTTGATGTTCTTCAACTCACGTTCACAATGTATCCTTTTTAGCATTTGCAAATGTATTTGTGCTGATGAATTTTCAGCAGACATCGCAGATTCAAGATATGACTAACTGTTCAGAATACATCGCTATAGCGAACTGTTTCTAGACTATTACAACGAATTTTCTGACGGCATCCATTTAGTCCAAATCAAGTTCGATTCCTCATAGTGAAATAATGTGTTCTAAAACATGATCCGATTTTTCTGCAAGTTTTGTCTCCCCCAAATTAAATTTTACCGATTTTCTGTTAGCTTGCATAACTTCATCAGTGATCTCCGAATGTTCTTTCCATGACTCAGAACCGATTAATACACTACCGACGTCGACGAGGCCCTTAATTAGTAATTTGCCGCCCATACTCTGATTACAACTAGTTTGTAATTGACAGACTGCAGGGGCAGGGGAGAGATGAGGGAGGGGGGAGTGATTACGATATGCAGCCACGCTCCAGAGAGTGCAGCAGGTGCACTACGTGATCAAAAGTATCCGGACACCTCCTAAAAACATATGTTTTCCATATTAAGTGCATTGTGCTGCCGCCTACTGTCAGGTACTCCATATCAGCGACCTCAGTAGTCATTAGACATCGTGACAGAGCAGAATAGGGCGCTGAACATCAATGTTACACCCGCCTTTTGCAGCCAAGCAAGTCCGCTATTGCTGAACATTGTATTTCTACTGGACATTCAATGGAGTATGAGAAAACAATGATTTTGTCCACAGCAACGTCTTTCTGGGACTCCATTATTAAAGAATCCGTAGAAATACGACTGGCGGAAAATCTGTTAAACCGTGACAGCGGCTACCAGCTGGACAGTGCATGGAATCCCATCATCTCCACGATTTGCTCAAATCGAAGACGACAGAGTGCGTCGACGGCCGTGGCAAACAGCAACGCAGAGGGCGACTGAGTTCCGCTATTCCACCAGCGAGGGCGCTGCCGGCGGGCAGTGTGGTTCAACTATCAAGTTTTCGACGCATGCGCAGAATACTTACAGTATGCTATATATTGCGGAGCGGAGGACGTTTTCGCCAGTCTGCGACGGCTCACCTGAAGATGACTGGCAGGTGCCCAGTTGAAATATCGTGCGAAGTATTGAACGACGACCGGCTGCAAGCCCGAAATTTGATTTCATGGTCGAGCGGTTGCTCATAAGCCACACATCACACCGGTAAACGTCAAACGACGCCTCGCTTGGTGTAAGGACCGTAAACTTTGGGCGATTGAACAGTGGAAAAACGTTGTTTGGAGTGATGAATCACGGTACGCAATGTGGCGATCCGATGGCAGGGTGTGGGTGCAGCTGGTGAACGTCATCTGCCAGCGTGTGTAGTGCCAACAGCAAAATTCGGATGCGGTGGTGTTATGGCGTGGTCGTGTTTTTCATAGAGGGGGCTTTCACCCTTTGTTCTTTTGCGTGTCACTATCGCAGCACAGGCCTACATTGATGTTTTAAGCACCTTCTTGCTTCCCACTGTTGAAGAGCAATTCGAGAATGGCGATTGCATCTTTCAACACGATCGAGCACCTGTTCGTAATGCACGGCCTGTGGCGGAGTGGTTACACGGCAATAACATCCCTGTAATGGACTGGCCTGCAAAGAGTCCTAACCGGAATGCTATAGAACTCCTTTGGGATGTTCTGGAACGTCGACTTCGTGGCAAGTATCACCGACCGACATCGATACCTCTCCTCAGTGCAGCACTCTGTGAAGATTGGGCTGCCAATCCCTAAGAAACCTTCCAGCACATCATTGAACGTATACCTGCGGGAGTGGATGCTGTCACCAAGTCTAAGGGTGGGCCAACACCATACTGATTTCCAGCATTACCGATGGAGGGCGCCACTAACTTGTAAGTCTTTTTCAGCCAGATGTCCCGATTCCTTTGATCACATTAGTGTACCTACAAAACAGCCAACGATCACGTACAGCTCGAGAATGCACCACGACTGGCTGGCGGCAGTCCGCTAACATTCGAGTCGCTGAAACGTCACTCATGAAGTAACATTAATTGTAATAATAGGACTATATCCACAGATGGCTGTAGACACGTTCATTCCATATAGCAATATATTTAACTGATAACTTCCTTTGTTTCCTGATTTCTGCCTAATCAAACTGGTCAAAAAACTGCTTTTGGGATGAAAGTTGGTAATATATCTGACGTCTTTAAAACGTTGTTGTAATTCCTCGAAATTTTTTGTTTCGTTGCTTTGCAGTAACTTTTATCCGTTCATTTCTCTTGCGTTAGACATCAGTCTCACAGGCCCGTCTTCATTATTACATAGATGTACCACTATATTCGCTCAATTTCCAGACCTAAAGCTTCACCCTTGGCAATGGTACACGACATCTTTTGCTGTGGAACGCTTCGTGTCCTTCTACATATCTTAAATCAAAACTACAGCTGAATCATAAAGTATTTCGTTTAATTCTTTATTTCTTATGCTGACGAATCAGTTCCCTTCAGAAACTGACAAAAAACAGCTTCCATATTTCCTACTTTCTTGGTGCTTCTTCTTCTTTAAAATAATCAATAACATTTGTTTGAGCCTTAGTTTCCCTCTTATCCATATTAATATACCGCAGATTCACACATGCAGCGCATATATCTTCCCCCCTGACGCATCCTCTAAATTCAGTTTCCCTTTTCTCATTCACTGCTTTTATATGGTATCACATTTTTGGGGTAATTCATCATTAAGAGGGAAAGTATTCCTTGCAAAAAACGTTTAATCACAATAATAGCTGGAGGCCACCCAAGATCATCCTGCAGACATTTATTTACGAAACTCGGGGTATTTACAGTACCTTTGCACAGGTATATTCTCTTATGTAGTTTGTTATTAACAACCCATCCCAATCCAAAACTAATACCGTTGTGCATAGCTACAGCACTAGAAGAAAAGATGATCTTCACTATTATGTATGAAATCTGACTTTGACAGATAAAGGGGTGAAGTATGCTGCCACAAAATCCTTTAATCATTTGCCAAATAGCTCTAGAAGTCTGTCAGATAGCCAACGAACATTTAAAAAGAAATTACAAGAATTTCTGAATGACAACTCATTCCCCACAGTAGAAGTATGTTTATATATGAAGTAGTAACTACAACAAATTTTAAAAATAAAACTCATGTTTAACTGAAACGTTCCACATAATTACGAAATGTCGAGTCGATGATCTGTGGAACAGGTATTTATGTTGTTGTGGTTGGCAGGAGAGCCAACACCGTTTCACTAAAGGAGGCCGAAATGCACGCGTTTTAGCTCACGCAGGCTGGCGTGAGGTCTGGAACAGGGCAAGGAAATTAGAATTTAGAAAAACGGACGTAGCTGGTGGAATACTTAACTTTAATCCATTAATGATGAACGTCGGTCTGGATGGTACATGATTCACAACATCAATAGTAACTGATAATGGCGCCTTGCTAGGTCGTAGCAAATGACGTAGCTGAAGGCTATGCCAAACTATCGTCTCGGCAAATGAGAACTTAAGTGGGCAGTGAACCATCGCTAGCAAAGTCGGCTGTACAACTGGGGCGAGTGTTAGGAAGTCTCTCTAGACCTGCCGTGTGGCGGCGCTCGGTCTGCAATCACTGATAGTGGCGACACGCAAGTCCGACGTATACTACCGGACCGCAGCCGATTTAATGGCTACCACCTAGCAAGTGTGGTGTCTGGCGGTGACACCACATATGTAATGTTCCCTACTGAATATTTAACTTGTCAACAACATTATTCATTTTACAATTATTAGCCGTCATCTAATCTGTCCCTGAATTACACCCAGAGAATGATGACAGAACCACCACGAAAGATGGCGACATGTATGATCGCCGAAATACTGTGCCCGTTGGCCACTGCAGACCGGCAGTACACCAGTGGATATTTTGATTATCAAATACGCCAGGAGAAACTGAAGAATCACTTCGCTAGTATCATTTGCCATCGATGTAATACTTACGTAATATCTGTTTCTTAATCAGTTTGTTTCGATTTCTCACAGCACAAAAAATACACATGGGAGCTGTGCAACCCCACTTAACTGTAGATACAATTTATTCGATGGTGCGAAGTAGAGCTCTGCATTTCGATGAAAACAACCGCTCGAGCATTTCCCATTTCGTGCCGCTGCTCGACGGCTGGGAAAGGCCCACGCTGCGATACGGCTGTGGCCGTCTAATGCACCATGTGGTCGGTTGTCCTCCACCTCTCGGTTATCGGTTGGACTGTCGAGCACTGCCGGGCGCTCGAGCGTACTCACAATGTCGGCCGGTGACAGTGCAACTGCCGCGAGCTCTACAGTGCCGAATCGCGTTAGAAACCGTGTGGCTTTGAGCAGCGCAGACAGCGTTATGGATAAACCAACTATAGGTCGTAAGCGTTCCATTCATGAAACGAAGAGAAGTATTATGGAGAGAATTTGGAGCTGCGCGTTAGTCCTGAAGAAGAAAGACATGTCGGAAGAGGAGGCGAAAACTGAAGCTTGGAAATCGTTTGCACTTGTAGTGGATCCCGTCACGCAGGCTTCTGCTGGTATCGTGCAATGTACCACATGTGATACCATACTTTCGTACCAGTCAAGCACAACAGATATGATTCGGCACTGCAAAAGCAAATGCGGAGCAGAAATCCACCGGCCACTTGCAGTACCAAGTAGCATAAAGAAAGTAGTTGTTGATATGTCAATATGAGTGGAATAGATTTGCTACCGTTAAATATTTGTAGTGAGATTGGCTTCAAGAATTATTCGCAGGAGCTCATCAATGTTGGCGCCACTTACGGCAAAGTCAGTATAGAAGATGTTCTTCCGCACCCTACCATTGTATCGCGGCATATTAAAGAAGAGACCGACAAAAAACTGGTGAAAATGGTGCCCAAGCTAACATGTGCCTTAAAGAACAAAATGTGCGCCTTAGACGCTTATCTGTGGTCTGATAACTACAAGAAGAGAATTTTTTTGACTGCGACGTCGCATTATGTGAATGATGAGTGGCAGCTATAAACGCTTGATTTGATAACAACCGAGTTTCCGGACGTACCTAAGACAGGAGAGAACATACGGCACGAAATCGTAGAGCGGATGCTTGCGTTAGGAATTAACAAGACTGATCTTACGAAATGTTACTTTGTCACCGACCAAGGAGCTAATATGAAGAAGGCACTTGAATCTTACGACCGTTTGCCTTGCATTGATCACTGCTTGATGACTGCGCTTCGTCACGCATTTCAAGAGACGTTTTTAGAAGACGAAGCCCCTGAAATTCTGTCGTGTGTACTGTCAGCAAGAGCTATAGTAGGCTATTTGAAGAGATCGGGTCACTCGGGGCGTCTGCGGCACTCTGTGAAGCAAGAAGCTGTAACTCGGTGGAACAGTATACTGTTAATGCTCAATTCTGTCATAAGTCAAATCGGCGATATTCGAGATCTACTAGAATCCCGGGGGCAATCGACACACTTAGAAACCTTCCAAGAAGGGTGCGTACGAGACGTTGTCGCTTTTCTAACCCCCTTTAAAGAAGCGAGTTTGGATTTGGAAACTGCAAAGATAACAACGCTGGAACGTGTGCTGCCGTGGTACAAGAGTCTATTACATCATTGTGAACCAATAGACGGTGACAACGAGGTAGGAACACTTTCTATAGGTTACGATCCTTTATACAACTGTTGAATTATCAGAGAGCAGTTATGTATATTGGGTTGCCTTTTCAGCTTATTGCGAAAATAAAAAGGAGAGCAGTATACTTCATCACAGTGAAGTGCAAAATTGAGGCTATCCATTACGTTGCCACGGTTCTATGGCCATCACGGAATCATTTGAAGAAACTCGCAGCAGACAAAAAGCAAGCCGCGTATGCTGAAGTTCGACGATTGTACTCGAAAAAAGTTCAAATGTATGTGAAATTTTATGGGACTTAACTGCTAAGGTCATCAGTCCCTAAGCTTACACACTACTTAATCTAAATTATCCTAAGGACAAACACACACACACCTATGCCCGAGGGAGGACTAGAACCTCCTCCGGGACCATCCGCATAGTCCATGACTGCAGCGCCTTAGACCGCTCGGCGATTGTACTCGGAACTGCCCGTAAATGGTAAGGTTTATTCACTGAAACCAATTAGTAAACTAATGTTTGTTTGTCTAATCTGTCATCTTTCGTTAGATCATCATTTATTACGTCTACAGTGTGATATTTGGGAAAGGTTTCGCAGCTTATATATTCCACAATGTGTTTTGATGTAATTTGTGCGATATATATAAAATGCCACCGTTAATATAGTCGTTAGTAACCAGTAATTCTCACTACGGTGTATACATATTTGAACGTGACAAGAATATCTTACGGTTGTTTTCATTCATGTTTAGAGTCCATTCAAGCAAACAGTGGCCACGTTCTTCCCATGAAAAAGTCCAGGATGGACTGGAGTTTGGATGAGGACGACGAAGATGGACACACAGTTACTACCAATGAACTCGACAGGTATCATTCGCTCTCCAAATCCGACTGTAGTTGTGCCGAAGGACAAATTTTGCAATGGTGGAAAACGCACGCGGGGTTATTTCCAAGGCTGTCAGTAGTAGCCAGAAGAGTTCTCTGTATTCCTGCCACTAGTGCTGCCAGCGAGAGAAATTTTAGCCAGGCCGGTCACCCGCTGTCCAACAAAAGATCGTGCCTGGAATCAGACGTGGTGGATGATCTCTTATTGATCCATCACAATTACGTAAGTATTCACAACATACCACGTAATCACAAGGAAGGAAACATTCCTCAAACTCTATAAATGTATGATTCCACTTTCATTGACTTCACAGGAAGAAGTTCAAACCGCCAGCTGTAGTAATAGCTCCAGGAACACAAATGACACCTGTGTATCAGGGAGCACCAATGACGAAAAACGAATTGTATAGTTATGATTCACTTGTAACGTTATTTATAGATCATAATTTGTTCAGAAATTAACGTTTGTGCAACAAAATTTCGTGAGTATTACTTTTAACTCCGTCATTCCTTCCCGATCCTGCATTCAGAATAGGCTACACATAGTCCACGATTAGACTACTGTGCTCCCGTTTATCTACCGAACGGAACAAAATACTAAATACAGACATTACAGTTTTTAACGTTACAATTACTGGAATAGATAATAACCTCAAAGGTGAAACTCCAGTAGTCTGCAGCATATTAACAAACATCAAATGTAACATATACAAGTGTATTATTTAGGTCATAGAACTGGTAGTGAACAACGAAAGACATTTGTAAAAGAAATAAGTGAGTGGTTAATGTGAAGCGGTGGCCTCTGATCTCAAGGAGTGTGACGAAGCGCCGCTCGCTGGCACTGAGTCCACCGGTTACTGGCGACCGGCCGAGCGTTTGGCGCACTCGGTCGAGCGCTGGCGATCGGCTGCCCACAGCCGGCGGAAGAGGACGCTCGGCCGCATACTCCCGTGAGCCAGAGGGGTGAGCGGGACTCGCCGGTAAAAATCGGAGATAATGCAGACCTCTAGTGCGAAGATCTGCCTGCAGCTGTCCAGCCCAACAACATTAAAACCACGAACCTTAACCTCAATAACAACTTCACCTCGCACGTCAAGTCACCTCGTATATAATAACCTGAATCATACTTAATATTATTAATTGCAAGTGCTGAGTCGTTAACTAGAGTTACAGTTTTGGACCGGGCCATCTGAAATATCGTCAAGCTTAACTATAAAGGTCGGTGTGATATGTGTTCGATCCAGCATTCGATATTCAGTTGGACTTCCACTGTTTAACCGCTAATCCTTTTCATAACTATTGCAGTTTT
The DNA here is from genome assembly GCF_023864345.2 of Schistocerca serialis cubense. Lineage (NCBI taxonomy): Eukaryota > Metazoa > Arthropoda > Insecta > Orthoptera > Acrididae > Schistocerca > Schistocerca serialis. Next base: position 435,113,410 of record NC_064638.1, on the reverse strand, counting down.
CCATAGGTTATCTCTGACCTATATTTAAAAAACTGTTTAAAATTCCTTTAAAGCTTTTCATTCCTCTGGAACTTTACTGCCCCACGCGTGGATTAATCTTTTCAGTAGCACACACATTTGTGTTTCAATATTCTGTCTTTCTGGACATAATTTAGGGAAAGTGTTTCGAAATAATTTGATGAAAAGTACTGGGTGTATACCATGAACTTGTTGGAATCCACGAAGTCTTTTCCGATTTAAAGTGTGATCCATGATGAATCCAGGTATGGTAACAATAGTCCATTCATTGAATGCTGTGTTAACCTTATTCTTCAAAATTTCGCTGTATTGTGGAGACAACTGCGTACCATTTCGCTAAAGCAATTGAAATAGTTTTGATCTTATGCACCACAACAGGTTGTCGTTACAGCATTCTCATTGTCGGTACGATTTTGCTTTACAATGAAAATTTCTTGATTCTACCTTCTGACCAAATCAGAAGATTCAGCTGCTGAGTTTAGTCGCTGGACCATCTGCTGTGATGGCGGCTGCCCCTCACCATTCGTTCTAGTAAGCTGACAAAAATTCAGACTAATATCAAAGTAAGTATGAAATTGATGGAATGCCAAGTATCACATTAAATTATGTAAATAATATTTCTGTCAAAATACACTTTTTATATTTTTGTTTGGTAAATAAGGTGAATCTTTGTGAAAGAAATGTTGTGAGCTATTTTTTCCTTCTTTTTTCTCTTTTCCCGGCGTACCTTACATACTACAGGAAGGGGTTTGTAGCCCGCCGTACTGTCTGTAACCCCTGGTTTAGACATTTACCTCTCTCGTGGAGCGGACCTGTCAGGACAGCATGCAGTGACAGCCAGCCGTACCTTAGCCAGGCGGTCGGCAGAACGTTTGTGTTCATCGTCTGGATTTGGTCTTCAACATTACGTACTGCAGCCGCACTATTTACATTATGCCTGTATCACAACTCTGTGAGGATACAGTATAAGACAATTGTCAGAGTGGGTTGCTTATTTTATTCGTTAAGATGCTATAGCCTCAGCCTAATTTGCTGTTTTGCTTAACTGCAGGGACCCTGAGACTTTTTAAGAACGAAACCGGTCGTGGCACAATATATGTGTAGTTATACCGCTAAGGTGTTTTTCATTTATCAGCCCCTATTATACTCTCGCTGGGCACTTTTTTGGTCCTCGTCCCAACATACGAGATGCGAAGGGAGCAAGCTCACAAACAAACCCAGTAAGGGAAACGTGGTAACACTCAGCTCCGCTGCGCCAAATGCCATGCAGATGACAATTATTAACATTATTTACATTAAAATAGACAAAGGAACCTCTCTCACATTCTCTGCTTAGGGAGACTAGACCGAACCGGGTTGTTCCACAGTGCTCTCTAAAAATGTGTCACTCGATATTGGCTGACAGTCCCCACTGTTACGGAACGAGCTGAACAGAGATTCAAGTCTTTAATACTATCTGCAGCGGCTTGTGCACTGATTTGAAACTTCCTAGCAGATTAAACCTGTGTGCTGGACAGAGACTCGAACTGGGGACTTTTGCTGGCAATTATTTTTTCATTTTTAATTTTTACTCGACCTCGGGACCTTTATCTTTCGCGTGCAAGTGCTCTACCGCCTTTTCTTTACATTTGAACAGGGACAATAGAAAACAAAAAAGTACCTTTTTGTTGGTATTACAAAATGAGATTAACAATTTCTTTATGTACGAGGGGCGTTTGAAAAGTCGGTGCAAAGTCCAAGAGATGGCACCACCGACGCGTATCGAGGTCATGTTTAGTTAGTAGCATGTTTGGGAGGAACGCACACCAAGTTTCAGCCACATTGGTCTATTTCTTTGTGTTTGGCATTCGTGTGAATCAAGGAAGTCGAATGATTGTCAAAAAATTTACGAAAAAGAATTTCGTGTGATGATTAAACATTACTTTATGAAAGGCAAAACGCCTCAGAAAACTAAAGAGAAGCTTGATAAACATTACCGTGACTGCACCTTCGATTATAACAGTTTATAAGTGGTTTCAAAATTTCTCGAATGGCCCGGAGATCATCGCCCTCGGTTTAGTGTCTGTGCCGTCGTGTCTGTGCCTCAGTGTTTTTCGCCGTCCACGCTCCTTCGTTCACGTGTGTCATCTACCTCGTCAGTGTTTGTGCCCAGTGCCGACGGTTTTTCTTGTTTGTTTCGTCAAGTGTGAACGGCTTCATGTTTTTTAACTATTGCATCTCCTGTTTTTTAAACCGCCATTCTGTTACTTGTCTGTCTCCCTTTCTTTTTTATTGCACTGCTTATGGCTGAAGAGCGGAGTACACTGTTCCGCTGCCAGCCCACCTTGTATGGGGTGTCCAAATTACAATAAAGAAAAAAAAAAAATTCTCGAATGGCCATCTGGCCACAAGTGATTCTGAACGTTCTGGACGCCCTGTGGAGGTTACGACACCGGAAATCATTGATAAAATCCGTGATATGGTGACGGATGACAGAAGAGTTAAGGTGTGTGAGATTGCTAGTGCTGTGGGAATCTCGAATGAACGGGTACATAAAATTTTGCATAAACATTTGGACATGAGAAAACTATCCGCAAGATGGGTTCCGCGATTGCTCACACTTGACCAAAAACGGAATCGTGTGAAGTGTATTGCAAGGTTGGTTTGCAGCGGTTCAGGAAAAATCCGCAGGACTTTAAGCGTCGTTTCGTCACTGTGGATGAAACATGGATACATTACTACTGAGACCAAACAACAATCTAAGCAATCGGTTACCAAGCGAGAATGTGCACCAAAAAGGGCGAAGAGCATTCCTTCGGCCTGAAAGTGTGTGGCGACTGTCGTTTTGGATTCGCAAGGGATAATCCTCATCGACTATCTGGAAAAGGGTAGAACTTTTACAGGTGCATATTATTCATCGTTATTGGGCCGTTTGAAAACTGAGCTGCAAGAAAAACGCCGGCGATTGGACCCCAAAAAAGGACTTTTCCTTCACGGCAATGCACCAGCACACACCTCAGCAGTTGTGCCGCAAAAGTAATGGAAGTAGGATTCAAACTCGTTTCATATCCCCCCTATTCTCCAGACCTGGCTCCCTCAGACTACTGTTTGTACCCCAATTTGGAGAAATGGCCGGCGGGACAAAGATTTTATTCAAACGAGAAGGTGATTGCAGCAACTAATAGCTATTTTGCAGACTTGGACAATTCCTATTATTCGTAAGGGATCAACAGATTAGAGCAGCGTTGGACGAAGTGTGTAAGTCTAAAAGGAGACAATGTGGAAAAATAAAAAATGTTTACCCCAAACACGGAGGAAGTTTTTATTTTTGCACGGACTTTTCAAACACCCCTTGTATATACATATATAAGATGAAAGGATAACTATAAACCAGACTGAATGAAATTAACACTGTAATAAGTAGTTAGCTTTGGAAAGATAAACATACGTCAGAAATGAAAAACGCAACAAAATTACGTTAAAAATAAATACTTCTCCAGCTATGCTTCAAATTTCAATGAATATCTTTCACAAATTAAAGCAAACCCTGGTTCACATAAAACATTTAAGTGAAGTTAAATTTCGGTAACAATCACTGCATCGTCATAACACAAATAATATTTCTGTATTGCTTCAAAGCTAGCAAACTGAACATTATTCCCTAGTTACATAAAGAAAGAAACACACATCACAATGGAGAATCGTATTTCCATTCCTCCCCCCGCTGTTCTGTCATCCGAGTATGTCTTCTCGTAAGTATAAGGTATCCACCGATTCTTATCTTCCGTTCATTCTTTCTCCTCGTCGATAATTTAACTTGTACTCTGGACGTTCTAGCTACGTGGGGGCTCTTGAAACACACTCCGTTGGCAGTTAGAGAAATACTGTCGGTATTTCAGATTGTTCATGATCATTAGATGTCGTTCCTGTAAAAAGGTCCAAACGTCCATTACATTCTTTCGGCCATATCTGAACAAACAGAGCGCCATGTGGCCTCGGAGCCACGTTACGGCATTCGTTTTCGTACGTGGGTAGTACGTCCCGTCCAGGAAGAATATAGTCCCTGGTTCAATGTTGTGTTGTCTCATTCGAAGAATCAAAGCCATCATTTGTTTTACCAAACTCCACACTTCTGCCGAGGGGCCGCATATGAGGCGGTGCTCGTCGTTGTCCAGAGTTTTCCCCTGAGGGCACAATGGCGAATCTGTCATATGAATCACATGGAGTCTGGATCGGGTGACATTTTTACCATTAACTGTTAGGTACCACGTTGCCCGTGTCTTTGTGTCTAAGAAAACATGGTGTATTTATCGCCGTATTACTTACCTATTCATATGTGGATTCTTCCTCTCAATAGGATTGCTGTGTCGTTCGGTCGTTAGTATAGATGTCACGAAAGACGTAGCTTCTTCCACGAATTCCCCTCCTCTCCTGTGCTAAGCTCTTCGTCTCAGAGTAGCACTTGCAACCTACATCCTCAATTACTTGCTGGATGTATTCCAATCTCTGTCTTCCTCTACAGTTTTGGCCCTCTACAGCTCCCTCTAGTACCATGGAAGTCATTCCCTCGTGTCTTAACAGATGTCTTATCATCCTGTCCCTTCTCCTTATCAATGTTTTCCACAGGTTCCTTTCCTCTCTGATTCTGCGCAGAACCTCCTCATTCCCTACCTTATCAGTCCATCTAATTTTCAACATTCGTCTGTACCATCACATCTTACTTTAAGCGGTAGATCAGCGCTCAAAAAGGAACCGAACGCCGCCAGTATTCGTCGTACTATCGTCACCGGCATTGGGAGTACTTGACCAAATGCGGAACTCGTGACGCCAGGTAAGTGTTAACATACGTGACCCGCTGGATCATGTCTAATGCCCGTGAGATGTTCCCTCTAACGTCCACCCGGACTGACTGTAGTAGTCCCTTACACGCTGCTGCGCGACATATGCCGTTGATAAAAACAATACCTACGCATTTCAAGGTATCCATGAGCCGTAAGGTTGCTACACATTCTTCCGTTAGTCCTACACCAATATTCACCGCTACAGACTTGTCCATATTTATATGACTGCCAGTTGCCGTTCCATATTTGTGTGTCCAATCTAAAGCCATATTATTTTTATTCGGTACTATCATCACCACAGCACCAGGTCATCCGCATATGACTTGCTCGTAAATGTGTATCCTCGCACAGTCAGTCCTGTGAAGTAGTGTCGTAGGCCGCAAAGTGACGGTTCGAGAGCCAGTGCATATAAAGTCGTTGATAAGGGACATCTTTGTCTGAGAAATCTCTTTACGACTAGGGATTTTGTCTTACGTCCATTGACGGGTACTTTGGAGGAGGCATTGCTGAGTAGCCGCATCACGACAGCAATAAATGGTCATGGCAATCAGCAAGATAGTTATGGCTTACTCTACCAAAGGCAAAATCTATTGACTCTGGTGCTGTGCGGAGGCGGCACGTCTTTGCTAGGGCGACCAAATCGCAATATTCAACAATTGCCGTCTGGACGTATTTTTCTCCGCCGAGTCCGCCCCCGGTAGCTGAGTGGTCAGCGCGACAGACTGTCAATCCTAAGGGTCGGAGATTTTCCCCACTGAGGGACTGGGTGTTGTGCTGTCCTAATCATCATCATTTCATCCCCATCGACGCGCAAGTCTCCGAAGTGGCGTCAGATCGAAAGACTTGCACCAGGCGAACGGCCTAAATGACGGGAGGCCCTCGTCACACGAGCGGAGCTTGATCGAGTGAGAGTACTTGGTTCAATACTCTTCGGGAGCGTGCTGCTAATAATCTTGTGGTTATTTTAAAGTCACAATTAAGGAGCGTCAGTAGTCGGTAGTCCTGCATCGGTGTACCACCCAAGGATTTCCGTATCGGGATAATCAGCCCTCCACAAAAGCCGGCGTAAGGGCACGTCAGGAAACATTAATTCGCGGCAGATAGTAGTTCATCGCGGTGCGATCACATAGCTAAAGGTTCTGTAGAATTCCAGAAGGAGGCCATCTGGACCTCGCCCCTACCAATGGCCTCCATCACTTCCTCCTCTGTAATCTCTTCCATCAGTTGTGCTTCCGCCTCTGGATCAATGGTGCCGATAATCATATGTGTAACTTCGTTAATGGCCGCCATCCACTGCGATGTAAAGTTGAGTGTTGTTGTTCTTTTTGGTCATCAGTCTACTGATTGGTTTGATGCTGCCCGCCACGAATTCCTTTCCTATGCTAACCTCTTCATCTCAGAGTAGCACTTGCAACCTATGTCCTCAATTATTTGCTTGGCGTATTCCAATCTCTGTCTTCCTCTCCAATTTTGGCCCTCTACAGCTCCCACTAGTACCATGGAAGTCATTCCCTCATGTCTTAGCAGATGTCCTATCATCCTGTCCCTTCTCCTTATCAGTGTTTTCACATATTCCTTTCCTCTCCGATTCTGCGTAGAACCTTCTCATTCCTTACCTTATCAGTCCACCTAATTTTCAACATTCGTCTATAGCACCACATCTCAAATGCTTCGATTCTCTTTTGTTCCGGTTTTCCCACGGTCCATGTTTCACTACCATACAATGCTGTACTCCAGACGTACATCCTCAGAAATTTCTTCCTCAAATTAAGGCCGGTATTTGATATTAGTAGACTTCTCTTGGCCAGAAATGCCTTTTTTGCCATAGCGAGTCTGCTTTTGATGTCCTCCTTGCTCCGTCCGTCATGGGTTATTTTACTGCCTAGGTAGCAGAATTCCTTAACTTCATTGACTTCGTGATCATCAATCCTGATGTTAAGTTTCTCGCTGTTCTCATTTCTACTACTTCTAATTACCTTCGTCTTTCTCCGATTTACTCTCAAACCATACTGTGTACTCATTAGACTGTTCATTCCGTTCAGCAGCACTTTCACTCAGGATAGCAATGTCATCAGCGAATCGTATCATTGATATCTTTCACATTGTATTTTAATTCCACTCCTGAACCTTTGAACCTTTCTTTTATTTCCATCATTGCTTCCTCGATGTACAGATTGAAGAGTAGGGGCGAAAGGCTACAGCCTTGTCTTACACCCTTCTTGATACGAGCACTTCGTTCTTGATCGTCCACTCTTATTATTCCCTCTTGGTTGTTGTACATATTGTATATGACCCGTCTCTCGCTATAGCTTACCCCTACTTTTTTTCAGAATCTCGAACAGCTTGCACCATTTTATATTGTCGAACGCTTTTTCCAGGTCGACAAATCCTGATTTTTCTTTAGTCTTGCTTCCATTATTAGCCGTAACGTCAGAATTGCCTCTCTCGTCCCTTTACTTTTCCTAAAGCCAAACTGATCGTCACCTAGCGCATTCTCAATTTTCTTTTCCATTCTTCGGTATATTATTCTTGTAAGCAGCTTCGATGCATGAGCTGTTAAGCTGATTGTGCGATAATTCTCGCACTTGTCAGCTCTTGCCGCCCTCGGAATTGTGCTGATGATGCTTTTCCGAAAGTCAGATGGTGTGTCGCCAGACTCATATATTCTACACACCAACGTGATAAGTCGTTTTGTTGCCACTTCCCCTAATGATTTGAGAAATTCTGATGGAATGTTATCTATCCCTTCTGTCTTATTTGACCGTAAGTCCTCCAAAGCTCTTTTAAATTCCGATTCTAATACTGGATCCCCTATCTCTTCTAAATCGACTCCTGTTTCTTCTTCTATCACATCAGACAAATCTTCACCCTCATAGAGACTTTCAAAGTGTTCTTTCCACCTATCTGCTCTCTCCTCTTCATTTAACAGTGGAATTCCCGTTGCACTCTTAATGTTACCACCGTTGCTTTTAATGTCACCAAAGGTTGTTTTGACTTTCCTGTATGCTGAGTCTGTCCTTCCGACAATCATATCTTTTTCGACGACTTCACATTCTTCCTGCAGCCATTTCGTCTTAGCTTTCCTGCACTTCCTATTTATTTCATTCCTCAGCGACTTGTATTTCTGTATTCCTGATTTTCCCGGAACATGTTTGTACTTCCTCCTTTCATCAATCAGCTGAAGTATTTCTTCTGTTACCCATGGTTTCTTCGCAGCTACCTTCTTTGTACCTATGTTTTCCTTCCCAACTTCTGTGATGGCCCTTTTTAGAGACGTCCATTCCCCTTCAACTGTACTGCCTACTGCACTATTTCTTATTGCTGTATCTATAGAGTTAGAGAACTTCAAACGTATCTCGTCATTCCTTAGTTCTTCCGTATCCCACTTCTTTGCGTATTGCTTCTTCCTGACTAATGTCTTGAACTTCAGCCTACTCTTCATCACTACTATATTGTGATCTGAGTCTATATCTGCTCCTGGGTACGCCTTACAATCCAGTATCTGATTTCGGAATCTCTGTCTGACCATGATGTAATCTAATTGAAATCTTCCCGTATCTCCCGGCCTTTTCCAAGTATACCTCCTCCTCTTGTGATTCTTGAACAGGGTATTCGCTATTACTAGCTGAAACTTATTACAGAACTCAATTAGTCTTTCTCCTCTTTCATTCCTTGTCCCAAGTTGGGTGTAATGCTCTACAAAGGCATTGCCTATATCTTGTTGCGACGTTTGGTGTCTGCCATCATCCGTGTCTACGGCATTTACTAGGGCCCTTCGTCGGCTTTTGTTTTCGTTTATGATGGGCGTTCTCCTCCAACCCGATTCAGTGTCCGCGCCCTGACCATCGTGACTTCGAGGTGGCGTCGCATGATGCATATAATTGTGACCTTTGTTCGTTGTACCGCCTCTTGCGTCTCCCGACAAGCGCATTGCCATAGCACCGTGAAATAGCAGTCCACCGTCTGATATCGCCACACTGCCTGCTCATCACCGTATGTCTTTTATCGCACGGCGCAGCGCCGCTTAGGCGCTACCCATCCAACAACTTAGGGTCGTGAGATACGACCGGAGGCGTCGTTCGCAGGATCTCCAAACATCTTCAATGACGACTCGACAAGCTGGGTCCCGCAAGTGGGGGATGTTCATATTCCAAGGGCCGCGCCTACGCCATAATCGCGCTGTCGCCGGAGGGAAATTGTACATTTTAATGCTGTATGGTCGGTATACGCTGCAGGCCACAGCTCCGCTACCGGGACGTCAGCGTTAAGAATGCGTGTAACATATATTCGGTCGAGACAGCTAGCGGAATGACTCGTTGTATGACTGTATCCAGGACGAAAGCCATGGACATGCTCCCTGATGTCAACCAGATGCATACTCTGCATCAACATTCGTAATTGTGAGCACGGGGTACACAATTAAACTAGTCGCCTATGATTAGTCGGTGGTGTCGACCTTGGAAAAGCGGGGCAATTTCGTCTGCGAAGAAGCGGGAACGCTCTCGCCTCCTGTCTACACCGGACAGTGCATAGATGTTGATGTATGTCGAGTACTGTCATTGCTAATCCCCTCGCCGACGTAGGTACAGTACAGCCTCTGCCGTGATGCCTCCTTTAAGAAGTATTGCTATCCCGCTGCCAGTTTCATAGGCGTGTGATATGTTGGATACGTACCCGTACATGACAGGAAATTCATTGACGTATACTTCTTATAGAAGGACGATGGCGATGTCCGTTGCTTTTCTTTGAGTAAGGAGATCTTAATCTGCAAACGTATATTATTGATATTGATAGAAGCAAGCTGATACGCTTGTCTTCGTTCCGTCGCATGTATAGTGGCCATGGGAGCTTACGCCATCTGCTGTTGTACTGGCACGTTACGTGATCCCGTTCTGCCCCCGTCGTTGGTTATAAGTTGAACTTAGAGGGGTGCCTACTCCGCCGTCTCGCCTCTTGTGACTGTCGGTGGGTCCTCTTCACAGTCGTCAGCCCAGTCTCCTTGGGACAATTTTTCCGTCGGCTGTGGTTCAGCCCCGTCTACTGTGCCTCCTCTTCTACTACCTGGGGGTGGCTCTGGACTGCTGGTCGCAGTGCGTTGTCAAGTTTTTCAGGTAACTCTTGATGTATGCTGCTGTCGAGACGGTGGTGTTCTGGATGAGTCTCGGGACCCTCTGTAACGTGGCTGCCTTCCTAGGTCGTTTCTTGATGGTCGCCCTGCATACATATTAAGGAGTCGTCCGACGGGATTAGACGTCGTTTCTTGCGCCGTTTCGGAGACCGAACTCGGGACCTTTGTCTTTCGCCGGCAAGTCCTCTACCAAACCCAAAGGTCCTTAGTTCGACTCTCGGTCTGGCACACAGTTTTAATCTGCAAGGAAGTTTCATATCACTCCGCTGCAGAGTGAAAATTTCCTTCTGGAAACATCCCCAGGGCTGTGGCTGAGCCAAGTCTTCCCAATATCCTTTCTTCCAGAAGTGCTAGTTCTGCAAGGTTCGCAGAAGAGCTTCTGTGAAGTTTGGAAGATAGGAGACGAGGTACTGGCAGAACTGGAGCTGTGAGGACGGGTTGTGAGTCGTGCTTGGGTAGCTCAGTTGGTAGAGCAATTGCCCGCGAAAGGCAGAGGTCCCGAGTTCGAGTCTTGGTCCGGCACACAGCTTTAGTCTGCCAGGAAGTTCCTTTTTTGAAGAGTTCACTCGGCGCCATCACATGGATGATATCCGACGAGTGATGTAGAGCTTTACATTTTTATGTCTGGTATCTCCCCTGCGCTTGTAGTACTACAGGTAACATTAGAATCTTTTCAGCAGTCTCTCTGCACTAGCTACGCACTTCTTGTATAGTAAATCAAGGACAGAAAATACATGACTATCGAACGTCAGGGCCCTGGGATTTCCTTTCCCCGAAAGATCCTTTAGCAACCGAGTCCGATACAGGTGTACGTACCATAGGACATTCAGCCGGCATTGAGCGTTTGCAACGTCTGAAGGTGACGCACAGACGAGGCCAGAAACAAACATCAATGCATTTCAACATTCACACAATAGTACAGAATTAAGAAAAGTAATCGAAAACTGTACACACAGCTACATCAATCAAGAAATTGTCACAAAACTGAAACACCTGGCATGCACATATATCTCACGTACTGTAACGAAATGATAACAGTTCTACCTAGGTATTGCAGTCAGATTTTTCACCAGTTGCCGCTGCAATCGTTAGTAGAATATAGTATGAGCACGTAATTTAGTATTCATAAATGAATCTAATTTAAAGTTACTAGTAGATAATAAAACGAGTTTCGAAAGATTTTCGTTATTTAATCACGTAGTATCCTTCAGAGATTCTAGGTTCTTTAACTAGAAGTTTGAAATGGAACTAACTTCGCTACTATGCAAAAAAAAAACTCGTTTCTATACGAAAATATCACTAGACAGCAGCCCCGCTTCATGTTGGTTATACTCTAGTTGGAGAACAGCACGTGCTACCTGGGTTAAACTATGGTACTTCTAGTCAGGTCAATAATTAGAGACTACACTCACTTAGCCTGTACCAGTTTTTAGCCATGTTCAGTTATATAAACCTACATACTAATGTTGCGTTCATTGTCTGAGTAACGATCTATAGAGAGATTTGAAAGGTTTTCAAAACCACTTTTTCCAAAATTTTGAGCTGGGGCTGGACAATATGCTAGCGAGTGATCGCACATCTTGATACGAATTATGGCGTACTACCAAATACCACTGCTGGGAAGTCATTGACTTTTGAGTGTATTGTTCGAGCTGACTCAAGCGCATTCAGCCTATGAAAAACTAAATAGCGCTGATATTGTGAATGCCGGTTGCCTAGATGGACTTCGCTGCTGCTTAGAGAACATAAGAACATATCTGGTTATTTTTAACAAAAACAGCGTTCAGTGAACTTCATATAGGAATTGTATACCAATATTGAACTTTGCCGTTCTCCATTTGTGCCCACCGTTGTTGGTTGCGATAACTACTCTCATATTTTGATTTCCTCTTCTTCTTTTACTGATTGCTGTGGCTGTTTACTTTGGCTGAAACGGATTTTTGAAGAATCGGCTTCCTTATACACAGTCCAGTCACGTTAATGTGACCCCCGGCCAAAAGCCCGAACAGCCAGCTTTAGCAGCGCGTGTCGCCACGATACGTGCAAGAAGAGATCATTGAGGTACTAGAAGGTACCTACAGCCATGCCGACTTCATTGCAGTGGAGAGCTACTCTAGGTATCTCGATTGTAGGTCCATGGCACGAACACCCCGAACAAGGTGGCCCCATTATTTCTCGACTGGGTTTTAATCCAGGGAGTTTAGTGGCAAGGGTACTACGATAAACTCATCCTGGTGGTCTTGGAACCACGTACGTACACTGTGACCTGTGTGACACGTTGCACTTTCCTGCTGCTAGATACCATCATGCCGATGAAGAACTAACTTGATGTAGGGGTGGACGTTGTTCCCAAGAATACATGCATACTAGATCTGTTGTTCCTCCCAGAATAACAAGATCACCAGTGCCACTAAAACATGCAATAGCAGAAGGAAAACAGTCCATAAATGAAAACACTACACTCTGCAAGGGCACAATGTTTAACACATTAAAGGAACTACACAAAAAAGACAACACAAACCGCTAAAAAGTCGACCCCCCCCCCCCCCCCACACACACACACACACACACACATGAAAAATGGATACACAACACTCTGCAAAGACTCACCATTTTACACTCTAAAGGACACCAGGTAAAAGACAACACAAACAGCTAAGAAGCGCACAGAAAACACACACACACACACACACACACACACACACACACACACACACAAAGATAAAATGTAAAAAAATTCAAATTTGCCTCCACACTCACTGGTGAACAAATGAACACTGCCTACGCTGGGACACACAACAACCACAATTACTGTGTGATTTGGTGAAGTGCAAAGAGCTTTTACTATCATACACTCCTGGAAATTGAAATAAGAACACCGTGAATTCATTGTCCCAGGAAGGGGAAACTTTATTGACACATTCCTGGGGTCAGATACATCACATGATCACACTGACCGAACCACAGGCACATAGACACAGGCAACAGAGCATGCACAATGTCGGCACTAGTACAGTGTATATCCACCTTTTGCAGCAATGCAGGCTGCTATTCTCCCATGGAGACGATCGTAGAGATGCTGGATGTAGTCCCGTGGAACGGCTTGCCATGCCATTTCCAGCTGGCGCCTCAGTTGGACCAGTGTTCGTGCTGGACGTGCAGACCGGGTGAGACGACGCTTCATCCAGTCCCAAACATGCTCAATGGGGGACAGATCCGGAGATCTTGCTGGACGTGCATTGTCCTGTTGGAACAGCACGTTCCCTTGCCGGTCTAGGAATGATAGAACGATGGGTTCGATTACGGTTTGGATGTACCGTGCACTATTCAGTGTCCCCTCGACGATCACCAGTGGTGTACGGCCAGTGTAGGAGATCGCTCCCCACACCATGATGCCGGGTGTTGGCCCTGTGTGCCTCGGTCGTATGCAGTCCTGATTGTGGCGCTCACCTGCACGGCGCCAAACACGCATACGACCATCATTGGCACCAAGGCAGAAGCGACTCTCATCGCTGAAGACGACACGTCTCCATTCGTCCCTCCATTCACGCCTGTCCCGACACCACTGGAGGCGGGCTGCACGATGTTGGGGCGTGAGCGTAAGACGGCCTAACGGTGTGCGGGACCGTAGCCCAGCTTCATGGAGACGGTTGCGAATGGTCCTCATCGATACCCCAGGAGCAACAGTGTCCCTAATTTGCTGGGAAGTGGCGGTGCGGTCCCCTACGGCACTGCGTAGGATCCTACGGTCTTGGCGTGCATCCGTGCGTCGCTGCGGTCCGGTCCCAGGTCGACGGGCACGTGCACCTTCCGCCGACCACTGGCGACAACATCGATGTACTGTGGAGACCTCACGCCCCACGTGTTGAGCAATTCGGCGGTACGTCCACCCGGCCTCCCGCATGCCCACTATACGCCCTCGCTCAAAGTCCGTCAACTGCACATACGGTTCACGTCCACGCTGTCGCGGCATGCTACCAGTGTTAAAGACTGCGATGGAGCTCCGTATGCCACGGCAAACTGGCTGACACTGACGGCGGCGGTGCACAAATGCTGCGCAGCTAGCGCCATTCGACGGCCAACACCGCGGTTCCTGGTGTGTCCGCTGTGCCGTGCGTGTGATCATTGCTTGTACAGCCCTCTCGCACTGTCCGGAGCAAGTATGGTGGGTCTGACACACCGGTGTCAATGTGTTCTTTTTTCCATTTCCAGGAGTGTATTTGCTAGAATATGTGTTATATTTACCTATGCTTCGCAACACCTCATCAGGATGCTGAGAGGAAAAGGACTTGCCACACGAAAACGTAAGCAAAAACGAATATAGATGCGAAATATCGTTACAAACTAAATTACGTTTAGAGCATAAAATGATAGATTAACGCCCAACAAAATTTCTCATCAACATCGTTTGGTTGCAGATGACAAGCTACCTGTAATAAATAATACACAAGTGGTCATGAAAAACCATGCAAACCGAGTGTAAAGGTATTAACTAAATGAAACAAATTGTTGTTTGCGCTAAATAATCCCGCAATTTTCTAATTGTTTAGTAAAAATGTTCACATTATCGATTAAATAAAACAGAATCCCACTAAACATGTTTGGGAACTGGACAAGAACGGTGTTTTCCATAACTGGCGGACCTTACATCCAACAGTTTTATCTGAAAACACGGTAAACACAAGGAGCTAAAAATCCAAATCCCGAATATTCCACAGACCATAAGACTCTCTCCTCCTGCCTGGGCCCTTCCGGCGATTATTGAAGAGCGTTTACATTCAGACGTTTCACGCAGTACACGCAAACGGTCGTATGTCCGATAGAGTATAAAACGTGACGCATCTGAAATCGCCAGCTGTCGCCACACAGTGGACGTCCAATTGGGAGGGGGGGGGGGGGCAATGAAAGGTAAATTCTAGCCTTTGCTGTTGATGAACAGCAATCAGCATGGGTGCATGAACCAAGCGCTCTCTGGGGAGGCCAAAATGGAGCAAGGTTTGCTGAAAAGTCGCAGAGGTGACACTGTTAACAGCCTCTTGGTTCATGTGGGCTGTCAATTGCTCAACCGTTGCAGCCGTACACATCTCCGCAACCATCGTCGCCCTCTAACGCGACAACTCAAAAGCACAGGAGAGGCTTGAGAAAGGCAGCCGAGTCGACTCGCTCAGCAGCTGCTTTGTTGAGAAATCATCGTAACGCAGTGGTGCTGAAGTACGCTATGGCTCAGCGAATAACTTGATGTCGACGAGTGAATTATATGGCATTACATAGGCACAACATAACAACCGCAAGAAGATGCAAATCAACATGAGAGGTGTTATGGGTTGAAATTCATTTGTTACGGAGCTACAAGGAAAAAGTCTATGCCACTCATCGTCAACGAACAATGCCTTACATTGCACCGACATTTCAACCTGAGATAAGATCCAATTAATTACTTGGCCAGACTTTTACGCGGCAATCCAGCGTCGTAGTTTCTTTTTTGTTTAAATGACACATAGTAATACAAAATGTTAATCTTCAGTTTTAAGCAAGACAAAATACCTAAGAACGATCCATCCTATTAATTATTGACGATACGAGAGGGTCCTTCACTGAAGTGTTTTATGAAAACGTAGTAGTAATTAAGATTTCAATAATTTGTAAAACTACAGTTAAGGGAAGTGCTCAAATCGAGTAAACAGCAATTTGAAAAGACGGCACTTAAAAGAGCAAGATTCAGTAAAAGATATTTTTTTTGTATTTTTATTGAATAAAAAGTTTTTAAATTTTACGCAACTGCAATCACACAGAAATGTTTGTTAACATCTTGAGAAAATAATAGTAGTAGCTGTACAGTGTTATTAGCAGTAATTGTTAATGAATAGTAATAAAATCTAACGTTGCATGAAACCAATAAGTCAGTAAAATCATGTAACAAATTTTGCCTTTCTTTTAAAATCGAAATTTGGAGTTTACAAATTACGTAACTGTAACACACAGGAAAGTGATTGTTGGGAGACAATTTTCAAGCTAAATGATAGCACACAGTAATGAATAAACATAAATAACTTTTTGAGTAGAATTAAAGACAGCAAGCTTTGCAATGAATGACATGACGAAATTTTTGCATTTACGTAATTGTTTACTAACGATGAGGTTTAGTTGTTCTTCGAGTATTACTAATTGATTTCCATTAATTTCTGCTTGGTTGAAATGTATTTGTTTACTGTGATGTATCCATCTGAAATCACCCCAGAGCAATATTTACCAATTTTGTACAGTTTTCGCCTTACAACAAAACCAAGAATTCTCACGTAAGTTTCTCGCTACTAACAGGCAGTAATTATAGAGGTAGTAATTTTTCTAACCGTTAATTTATATCATTTTCCAAACTTTACTAACCACAATACAATACAATTTTGTATTCATTTACTTTAACTGAGTTTTCCTTTCAGGTCGACGTTGCTGCGAGGTCTGAGCACTGGCGATTCGGTTATAACTGCACCTACATTTCGCGGATTTCATTTATTCTTCGGAGCAGATGCCTTCCCCGCACTACAGGAAATTTTGGTCACAGACTTACCGGATGTGAAGGCGATGGTTACAGCACTGTCACCTATGGCACATGGTGCATTTTGGACAGCACCATTTTGCCATTCATGGTGTACTATAAGAGGGGAAACCACATTAGGAGGCTGTTTGACAAAGATTTTTTGGTATTTTTTTTGGGGGCTGGGAAGAATTAAGTAGAGTTTAATCAGATTTAGACATTATTTAATTCATATTTCGAACAGCTTTTGTGATTTCGTTTTAATAATTTCAGCCAAAAATAACAAAGTTACGCTGTGATGTCCGCTGAAGGTTGAGTATAGTTCTCCGATTGCGTGCAGGGTAGCCATTCCTATTTTCATTTGAAATCAAAAAGGTTTTGACTGTACAGTAATAAATTACTTCCTAAGTATATAAACCACAATGCAGACGAAAATAATGAAAATTAAAAATTTTGTAGGCGTTGGAACAATTTAATTCGATTTTCACGATTTTTTCTCTAATTATGCAAAGAAAGATATCTTAAAAATCATGATATCATCTCGCAAGTTGGTTCATGTAATTCGTAATTTTATGAAGAATCATACTATCAATTTTCGTATGATCGGTTCCATACTTTTTGAGTCAGACTGCACGCAAATGTGAAAAAAAGTCATTTCGAGATAAACGCGTTTGAAAAATAAATTCTCGGAAACTAGAAATTCAAGGAAGTTAACAATAATGTAAAATGCTCATCGATTAATCTGCGATTCCAGCACCATATAGTAATCTTTTTCTTCCTCATAGGCTTCGTTTTGCTCTTGCAGCAGTACTTTCCGAGCTTTCATACCTTCCTTCGATTCCAATGAACTATGTCGATTCTGCCGGCTCACGCACTGGTTATCCATTTGTTCGGCATAATTGGTTTGCGTGCCTACTACAATTTCTGCCTCGTTCATGTTCATCAGAAGGGATGTATTTCCCTCACTGAATAAGCCTGCTGCTAAATACGAGGCCAATTCGACGACTTTTATTCCGGAGTGCAAGTGTTTAGGAGCATAAATAAAGCATTCGATTCACATTTAGCTTAGATCACCTGGACTTACGGACCATCCACTTTCTCTGGTCTGATATAATAAAAACTAAAACAAAAGAATCTCGCTACCACTACTATTTTTCTGCAGCAAAAATAATAACAATACCAATTCAGGTGTTAGCTTAGTATCTGAACAGCTTTCCAACCTACTTTATACAATACTTTGATGATTCCACCTGTCAGCACACCTAAGACTGAAAGCGCTGTTTATGTTTTGGGATCACACTTA
This sequence comes from Schistocerca serialis cubense, assembly GCF_023864345.2. Classification (NCBI taxonomy): domain Eukaryota; kingdom Metazoa; phylum Arthropoda; class Insecta; order Orthoptera; family Acrididae; genus Schistocerca; species Schistocerca serialis. The sequence continues at coordinate 435,095,609 of NC_064638.1, read as the reverse complement.
CTTAAAAGCGTTCGTCACTAAATCGTCAATTCTCTACGATTTACACTACGACCCCCAGATTAACTGACCATGACAGCTAATTTCCTAATTACCAGTACCACATCATTCACTACATTCCCTACCAAACTAACTACTAAAACGTATCTACAGTCCGGGGTCCAGCTGAAACCTTACAAGCGATTACGAGTGTCGTCGGATGGATCTGCAATGTGTAAGGTACACTGACGGAAAAAGAGTCGCAACACCAAGAAGGGATTGTGTGTTTCTAAATATGAAAAATGATGTCTATTCAAATGTCGCATTAGTCCCATAAAAGTGGCACTGGTAACGCCACTATGAGGATGCTTATCAGGCTTGCTTGAAATACACTCTCTAACAGTGGTTATCGTTATTTACCTTTGAGGGTGGACGTGATGAGTTGATGTCAGTCAAGAATACCTTTAAGTCGACAAAGACGCCTTTATCAACAACTGACTGAGTGTGACCGAGGTCTTGTCACAGGGCTACGAGAAGCAGGATGCTCCTCCTGCGATATTGCAGAAAGACTTGGCAGGACTGTAACCATTGTACATGATTTCTGGCTGCGGTGGTCACGAGAATGTACAGTCGGAAGAAGACCGGCCTCCGGACAGTCGCGTGGCACTTCTGAGAGGGAAGACCATGGTGTTCAGCGTGTGGCTCTGACGCATCGTACAGCATCTGCAGCAGCAATTTGAGCAGCAGTTAACAGTACAGTGACAGAATGGACTGTCACAAATCCAGTACAGCTCCGAGGCAGACGACCTGTAGCGTGCATTCCACTGACCCCAAACTTCAGTAGTGTAAAGCGAGAGTTCATTGGAGGCCAGGGTGGAGATCTGGTGCGTTTCCTGATGAAAGCTGGTTCTGCCTCAGTGCCAGTGATGGCCGTGAGTTGGTTAGAAGGAGGCCAGTTGAGGGCATGCAACCAGACCGTCTGTGTGCTAAACTCACTGGACCTACACCTGGAGTTATGCTCTGGGGAGAGATTTCGTATCAAAGCAGGGACACTCTCTTGGTTATCCAACGCACCCTGACTGCAAATCTGTACATCAGTTTCTTGATTCAACCTGTTGTGCTGCCATTTCAACAAGATAACGCTCGCCCACATGCCGCTGTTGTAACCCAACACGCTCTACAGGGTGTCCATATGTTGCCTTGGCCTGCTCAGTCTGCAGATCTGTCTCCAATCGAGCACATATTGAACATACTCGGACGACAGCTCCAGGGTTATCCATCAAAAGCATTAAGCGTCCCTCTATTGACTGACCAAGTGCAAAAGTCATGGAACTCCATCCCACAAACTGACATCCGCCACCTATATAACTTGTGTGCTAGCATTCAACATTCTGGCAGACACCAGTTATTGATACCAGTATTTAATTTTTCAATGGCTTATCTCGCGATTACATCAGCCTGTGATCTTGCAATGTTAATCACTTAAGTATGTTACCCAGGCAAATGTATTCCCAAAATTTCATTATCCTACATTAATTATTTTTTGGTGATGCGACTTATTTTCCGTCTGTGTAAATCCGAATACTTCTCACAAACATTCAATCGCTCTGCACGTCCCACCCAGCGATTATCTAAAACCAGTTTCAGGGAAAATTAACAGCGCTTTCACTGTCTCTCAATAACAATAACTCTCACAACCGGTGAAACAGCGCATGTTGTTTACTCTTTAGACGGTGCCGTTTCTCTGTGGGCCCGTGATTTCAAGGGAGCTTTCCCTTCAACAAAGTGTGTGACTCATCGGTAAATTATCCGGGGCTCCATAGTGCCTCCCACACATCATTAAACTAAAACAATTCCAATTACAACCCACACATGGCATAATGTCAATACATAAAAGCCTCTTATGTTCGTAAGGTAGTACGATGTTTATAATTACGAAGCGCAAAAACTTTTTGGACCATCATAGCCTTCATAAGAGCCTGAACTAATATGACTGATGTACCAGTCAAGCGTCTTGTTTATTGAGCGTGACATTAACCTAGATAAGCTGTTGACTGAATTAAAAAACTACACATTTATTTTTTTTATTATAAATAGCCATTTTTTCTTCAATCAAGGATTCACCTTGGTTAATGTGACGGTTTTTCTAGTAATTGCAAGTTGGTGGACACCGTCTGGGTACAAGACATATATCTATGCCTTGTCTTCTAAGGGCGTACCATAAATCGTGGAAGGATAAACAGGATTTTTGATAAAACACAACGCATTAAACACTGAAGCATTTATTTAAAGATCTATTGCAGCTAGCATATTACTAGATTACTACCATTGAGTTACCTTGAAACAACAACCTTTCTTTGATATGATTTCTGTCACGTACCTACACATTAGTGGAGTTCGCTACACAAATTAAATCTTTGTCACTGATCTGCGCTATGTCCAGGGATTCCATCATTTCCGTCCAGCAGTTGATAGAAGCACCCCAAGACAATAAAATACGTAGAGAAAGAGTGCTGTCCCAGTTACATGTGATTCCATCAAACAAGAAGCAATCGTAGTAATTAACGGTAACACTAAATACCATGTGCCCCACATGCCGAAACACATTAAAATCTTAAAAGCGTAACATGTTATAAATTAATTACAGACTGATAAAATAATTTGTTCATGTACACAAAAGACGTCTCACTTTGCTATACAGTAATTAACATAAATACAAACTGGATGCTCCGCTCAGAAATATAAATGTTGGTGGCGTCTGAGTCCTCCCAGATTAGCCTTACTGTAAGAGTACCTGTTCGCATAAAAAGAAAAGTGGACCAGAGCCCCGGTTTGGCACAGTTCTCATGTGTCGCCAAGTTTCAAAACACGGTACTTTGTGCTACAGACTGAAAGATTCTACATTGCCTAGATATCTGCTTTAATAATTCTGCCTGGACACTTTGAGACGTAAACGGCAGTGCCTTTCTCTACGAACATAGACGCTACTCATCACAGCTAGAAGCAATTTCGAACAGAAATGTATTTGATCCCTCTTTAGTACACCTTTTACAATTCCAGGAAAAGCATGGTTCATAAGGTGGTACTGAGATAGCATTTTTTATGAAAAATTCTACGAAATTTTGCTATGTGAAGTGACTCTCATAACAGATCGGCTGGATAAGGTTTTCCGAGAATCACATCGGTCCTTTCAGTGAGCATCCAGCGAAAATGAAGAGAGGCAACTCTTTGCTCCACTGAGGTTATATAGAAGAACTTCAGGTTATTCACTCGTTTTTCTTTTAATTTATTTAGTCTCGTCTTCCACAAGCAGCAGGTAAAGTAGAATATTTATCTAGAGGGAAGTAAGAATAATACTAATATCTTCCTTTGTTTATTTGATTCTGTTCAACCCCTGACCCTTAACATTGCTAAATTAACATATCTAATTATAACTACGGTCTTTACTCCATGAATTAAAGTATGTATACTACCACTGACAAAGATAATATTCAACCAAAAGTCATATGTCACACTCAGTCTGAACTAAATTTTCGTCCAGTTTCACAAAGTTCATTGATTCCTGAGCCGACTGATGTGTGAGATGGACTCACCTAATGATGTTCTTCGACCGTTTCTGTGTCATATGTATTCCATTTCCACTATTTGTGACCTTATATTTTGATAACTCCGTTTCCATTATTCGTTCAAAATTTTCTGTTCCTTTTTACAGTTCTGTCCCGCAATTAGAAAAGTCGTTTCCGTAATTCTTCCACTGATCCTGTCCTATAATTACTAGTGTATTGTACCGCTGATCTATCATAATCGTACAGAATTTCAACTGTGTGACTGCGCAGGAAATTTGTAAACAACCGCCGCGTGGCATTAGCCGAGCGGTCAAGGCGCTGCAGTCATAGACTGTGCGGCTGGTCCCGGCGGAGGTTAGAGTCCTCCCTCGGGCATGGGTGTGTGTGTTTGTCCTTAGGATAATTTAGGTTACGTAGTGTGTAAGCTTAGGGACTCATGACCTTAGCAGTTAAGTCCCATAAGATTTCACACACATTAGAACATTTTTTTGTAAACAAGCTTTGGCTGCATGTAAGACATATAGACTCCAGTCCCAATAACGTGACAGTTGGCTGTGTTCGTCGTCAACGTGCAATAATCACTCACAGACGTTAGATGGTAACACCACCAGTGGAGGGTATACAAAGTTATCGTAATGCGGATATGCAGCGATTTATCTGTCGTCAAAAAGGGCATAATCATTGGCTTTCGGACCAAGAGAGGAAACATATGTAAACGGCTAACTTTTTAGACTGTTCGCTTGCCGCCGTGATTACTGTGGACCGTCCATGACAAAATGGCGCTTTCCAAAACCGGCGCAGAGACAACGTTGGTGCATTACGAGCCATAGATGACCGGAAGCGAACGAAGGCTGTGGAAATATGTACGTGTGAATAGACGTGCAACTGTTGAGCAGCTGACCACGCAGTTGAACCAAGGGGTTCCAACAGCGTCTCCTCAACGTCCGTTCATCAAACGTTGCACCATATGGGATTCCATAGCAGCCACCTGTTTCATGCACCCATGCCGAGCGCTGCTCATCGTCGGCAAAGACTAAATACCGCAACTAGATCTCCACTGTATGGCGACATGTGGCCGTCTCAGATGAACCACATTTTATGCTCCATTGCGTAGATGACGGTTGGTGTATCCGGCGTGAAACGTCTGAAAGTAAACACTCTGCAACAATCGTCGGAAGTGTCTAGCTAGGAGGAAGGAGCGCTATGGTCTGGGGAATATTTACGTAGCATTTCCTGGGTGATCTCCTCATTTTGGAAGGCACAATAAATCAACACCAGTGTAACTTAGGAAGTGGGGATGAGGGGTACACTTAGGATGGAAGGTCAAGGCCCCTGTAATGTCCCTCCTAAAACAACAACTACCAAATTCATTGTTTATTCAAAACAGGTAAGAGACAATCATCGTGGGCATCTTTTATAAAATATTACAGATGACAATTACCAACAGATTTAAATTGATGACCCAAAGATTTTAAATAAATTACAGTCTGACGCTGATTTTAAAAAAATTGCACAAAATTTTTTTTATATAATTTACAATAATGCAGGTGATTTACGAAAAGCGTTAGTTCGTTTGGAACCCCCAAAAACCCAATCAGCACAACACGTGACTATAATTACGATTCATGCTCAACAAATTTAAAACTTAAAAAAAAATACATTAAATACGTTATGTTATCAAACGGGTAGTGACCCAAGGCTGGCCTGGGCAAAGGTGACCTAACTTAAATGCCGGAAGCAGCAGACCAGCCGTCCAAACAACACCTAAACGTCGGGGCCCAACCAGGAGTCACTTCCCATTAGACGGCACGTCACAGATTCTGTGCACCGAAGCGGGACGTGGCGCCGCACCCACGCACCCCAACTCGCAGATACGGAAACACAAACAGACCGCAGAAGACACTGCCAACACCAAGCAAACATCAATCAATATACGTTAAGAAATTGATAAACAATAAAATACAGAAACCAATTACTGTTGAAAAAAATGGCTCTGAGCACTATGGGACTCAACTGCTGTGGTCATAAGTCCCCTAGAACTTAGAACTACTTAAACCTAACTAACCTAAGGACATCACACACATCCATGCCCGAGGCAGGATTCGAACCTGCGACCGTAGCGGTCGTGCGGTTCCAGACTGTAGCGCCTTTAACCGCTCGGCCACTTCGGCCGGCAATTACTGTTGAGTGAGTGCATTCAATAAGTGCGCTTATATAAGGAAATACATATAAATGACTAGCTTTACAAAATACCAGTTTTACTACTAACAGAATAATTGCTTACAATTTTTTTTTCTTTTACAGCAATATGCCAGGGACGTCGCTTGATGGCAATAAACCCAAAATCACACGCACGTCTTCGTGCAAATCTGCCTTTTAATAGTCATCCAACCAGAGGATTTTAAAGCAAATAGTAACTGCTGGTCTGCATACAGTCACACGGACTCTGCCGACTGCTCTTTCTTCGAAAACACGTACATTAGAACCAACCAACCAAGACGTTCAATCGCTGCAACGCAAATCGTTTGACGAAACGAAAGCATCAAAACCACTTACTCGTACGATGGAGAGCGTTGATCGAGATGGTCTCGAGGGATGGGTCTCTCCGAGAAAACAGGCCCCAAAGCAATGCGACGAGCAGCGCCCGAAGTTGACATCAGACAGGTCCACCACAAACTATCGATCGTCTTGCAAGGTACACCGGCTGCACCACGGCTGGCCGAGCCCCGTGTTTGCTCAACACCACCTGGACTACAGGCCTGCGCGCAAACTTGTGACGTCACATACTGATGGCCGGGTTTGTATCGGAACACTGCTGTTAAGCACTCTGCAGCTATACGAACTTTACGAGATTTAGAGCTGAGACCGCATAGGGGTTCTCGTGCTTTCCTCTTCTGCATGGCCATGTAATCAAAGTATGGAAATTTATATCATTGCGTAAAGTAACTGAACAAAATAGCCCTATTTTATTTCAAGATGTAAAATTATTTTGACGATTTGCCTTAAATACGCGTTTCTAGACATGAATACAAACTGTAATTTTAAATTCTGTCTTTTACCTCAGGAGCTACGTTTTCTTGCAGGAAAAAATCGGCAATATGCAACAGCAAGCAGACGTTTTCGATTTTAAATAAAGTAGCTGGAGCTCCTACACAATTTAAGAATTTGTTTCCCCGGTTATTTTCGTAAATTTTCCTCTCCACTTCAAAATTTGCTGACCTCACACGTAACTCAGATCATTCGACGAAATGGAGCACCTCCTGACATAATGTTTAATAAATCAAAAAACCCGAAAAAATATTTTATTTCCCTGTTTCTCCAGAACTTTAGAACCTTAAATATAAAAAGATTGTTTCTCCTATATCCTTGACTGAAATTTGTGTCACAGAGTGCTGTTAATTTAATCACAATGCACTTACCTCGAAATTCTGCTTTATATACTGCTTAATCTGTCGAACACTGAATTCATTGAAACAATTTTCTTAGGTACTTTACTGAAATTGAAATTATTTCCGAATAGCTGCATATGTAAAACTGAACAACATCATTATGTAGCTCTTCCAAATAAAAGTACTGGAAACTCAATAATCTTGTAGGAATGATAAGGAATACCAAACATTTTCCAGTCACACTAATTAATATAGCCGGCCGGTGTGGCCGTGCGGTTCTAGGCGCTTCAGTCTGGAACCGCGTGACCGCTACGGTTGCAGGTTCGAATCCTGCCTCGGGCATGGATGTGTGTGATGTCCTTAGGTTAGTTAGGTTTAAGTAGTTCTAAGTTCTAGGGGACTGATGACCACAGATGTTAACTCCCATAGTGCTCAGAGCCATTTTTGAACACTAATTAATAGAACTGTTCTGTGTGACAATAGTTGCACATATGAGAGACATTATGAGATTTTCACTCTGCAGCGGAGTGTGCGCTGATATGAAACTTCCTGGCAGATTAAAACTGTGTGCCGGACCGAGATTCGAACTCGGAACCTTTGCATTTCGCGGGCAGGTGCTCTACCAACTGAGCTACCCAAGCACGACTCAAGCCCCGTCCTCACAGCATTACTTCTACCAGTATCTGGCCTCCTACCTTCCAAACTTTACAGAAGCTCTCCTGCGAAAGGGAAAGGTCCCGAGTTCGTGTCTCGGTCCGGCACACAGTTTTAATCTGCCAGGAAGTTTCATGAGAGACATTTCACAGCCAGCTTCGTATTAACTTCGCAGCAATGGTCCAGAACTAAGAAACAAATTGTACTGGTACATGATACGTAATTGCTTTTAAAAACAATTGTCAAATGTGGTGCAATTGAAACAAATAACACGCTATAAATTTTTGTCATTTAGTTACCCTTGAATGATGTGTAGACACAAATTCTTGTCTGGGAATGCTGCTATCTAGCGATTTCTCAACTTCACACGTTTCGGAAATCGAAACATGTGCACTTTCATGCCTTTTTGGGATTTATAATTTCCCCGGCAAAAGGGAACGCAACACTTGTATCCCATACTTCGAAGAACTGTAGGCGAATACTGTATGAAATCTATATTAGTTTCACGTGGCACACACTTTGAACACGACATACACGTCAACAGGACTGCCGACTAAAGAAAAGATGGCCAACAGTTTGTGACGTCACGTGCCAATATGGCCGCTTTGCGTAGGCCTTGTATCTAGAAGGCTTTGGTTTGCTCCGTCGTCCCCTCAAGCACGTCCTAGCGCCTCGTAGAGAGTCCGCCTACCAACTCCCTACCGCAAATACCCGCCGCCAGATCATAACAGCGGCAAAGATCGTAGTACAGCCGGGTAATCGATAGTACTGCCAAAGGCGCACCACGGCTCAACAAATATCCGATTATCCTTGGGGTCATGCCGTCCGTTCTTCTATGGACGATGGCATATACCAGCAGGACAATGCAACGTGTCACACAGCTCGTAATGTATATGCGCGGTTCCATAAGCACCATGATGAGTTTACCGTACTCCCATGGCCACCTAGCTCCCAGAATGTAAACCAATCGAAAATTTATGGAACCACATCGATCAGGCTGTTCGCTCTCTGGAACCTCAACCGAGAAACCTTGAGCAGCTGGCCAAGGCACTAGAGTCGGCACGGCTCCACTTGCCTGTCTGTACCTTCCAGAACCTCAGAGACTCTCTTCCTGCCCATCTCGCAGCGACGTACGGTACAAACGGTGGTTATTTTCATGCTGTTGAGAGACAGCACTCTGTCTTCAGGCCATCCGACCGCCGTGTCATCCTCAGTTGAGGATGCGGATAGGAAGGGCGTGTGGTCAGCACACCGCTCTCCCGGTCGGTATGATGGTTTTATTTGACCGGAGCCCCTACTATTCGGTCGAGTAGCTCCTCAATTGGCATCACGAGGCTGAGTGCACCCCGAAAAATGGCAACAGGGCATGGCGGCTGGATGGTCACCCATCCAAGTGCCGGCCACGCCCGACAGCGCTTAACTTCGGTGATCTCACGGGAACTGGTATATCCACTGTGGCGAGGCCGTTGTCGTTGAGAGACAGGTGGTCACATTAATTCGATGGGAGAGTGCGTTACTGGTGAGAGCTGAAATAGATGCAATGCAGATTCTGATGCTCATCGCTGCTGCTCTCGACGATCTTGATTTACTGGTCACACGCGGAAGATCGTTGTGGCGACCGCTTCTCCAAAGGGAGAGGAGAAGGGGGAGAAAGATGTACTCTGAGAAAATTCTCTTATTTGCTATCGCTATGTAGATCTTTCTAATTTTTCAGTACTTTACTCACGTCAGTTCTTATAGTCAATTACCAAATGGATAACCCAGTTCACAGTTCATAGTTTTTAGACACAACTGCAGGTTGCCTACCTAACGGCTTCTACAAGAAACAAAAATTTGACCTTCAATATTTCATATAGTTGTTGCTGAATTTAAAAGTCTACCACATTTCGCCGGCCGGTGTGGCCGTGCGGTTCTAGGCGCTTCGGTCCAGAACTGGGCTGCTGCTACGGTTGCAGGTTCGAATCCTGCCTCGGGCATGGATGTGTGTGACGTGCTTAGGTTACTTAGGTTTAAGTAGGTCTACGTTCTAGGGGACTGATGACCTCAGCTGTTAAGTCCTATAGTGCTCAGAGCCATTTGAACCATTTTTCAGTAAAACTGTGGCATCGGAAATGAATTTATAATTTATTCCTTCTTTACTACTTACTCTATTCGCAACTCATTTTGCAGGTAGTATCCATATATAATATGAATGACCTTGTAAAACTATACCGTTATATATACTTCAAAGTCAAAGAGACTAAGATGAGCAACAAACTACCTTTTGTTTAAAGCGGAGAGCAAATTATCCTGATTATATTCGTCCAGTGTTTCATACTGAGAGCACTTAGCGACTTCCAACAAACTTTAAATATAATTGCAAACTCTTTAACTTTTTTCCTCGCTTAAAAACTCAACGTAAAACAGAGTGCCAGGAACAAAAATTAGTGCACCGTTTTAGAGGCTTCCAATTCACTCCAGATTTATTGTTGCGACAGTGTATATGGAGTACATGAAATGATTAATTTTACAGATTGTAAGGTGTCAGGCAAATCCAACACCTTCCATGAAAACCCTGACATGATAGCAAATCCGGCAGTATGTCACATAACTCCGAATGAATCCTGACATTACATTAACCAAAGTAATACGATCAACGAGTAAGCAAATGGAATACCACAGACTAACACAAGAACGCCTAGATGCATGTCATACCTTCCCACCGTGAAACAGACGCAGTTCCAAGTGGAGAAACGAGACCAGAAGCCGAGAGCAGAACCGTGTTAAGCCAGAAGGCCCTACGATAAGGGACCGACACCCACAATGCTGGCCGACCGCCAAGACCACCCCCAGCCCATGTTGAAAGATAGAGCCCTCCAGAAGAACAGTATAGATCTTACGATAACACTAAAAGGGCCACACCAGCTGCAAGTTTTAGCGTTAGACTATACGCGTATGTGTTACGTAGCAAACATTAAAAACATTGCCCCACCACGAAAAGTATAACGTTTCTCAGTGGATAGACAGAATTTTTGTAGGCAGAGCTTAAAGTTAACATTGAGACGCTGATTGGTCAGTTGAATACACAGTCAGATACCTTTTCTTAAACCAAGTTCGAAAAAATTGCAGTAATGAGAAGTTAGAGAGAGTTGCTTCCGAGACAGCGAGGTGTGTGGAGCTGCGCCACCCGCTGCCCCCTGACGCTGCCTAACCACCGACAAGGTAATGAACGCACGCAATGCCGCATAAGAGTCATAAGGCTTCACTCAGAACTGCAGAAGTCTCATCTGTTACATCCCATTTTTACGTAATACTAGTGTCGATCGTCAATTAAACTTCATGGTATTCACGTTTGCTATTAGAAGTTAAAAATCTGAAACGCGATGATTTTTCTGTTATATAATTATTGTGAAGCCACATCAGCCACTGTAATTTACGACAAGTTAATAAGTAATTAAAGATAATTGTGGGTCACTGTAGACAATTTTTGATAGTTTTCTCTTTTATGAAACTTAATTTAAACCTAGATTATAGATGTGATATGGCATAGATCATCCTTCGATCCATTGTAGAGCTTGGAAACCCATTCAGGGAATATTCGTTCACATTTTTGTTGAACGTAGTTGGTTTTAATCATTCTGTATTAAAATATTTCCTTTTATCAATAGTGCAAGTTATAAACAATGTTTTGTGAGTAGAATAAAATTTCCGGTGGTAAACTTAACTGCTTTTTCGACGTTATTTTACCAGCTAACTAAAAATAGGAAAGCCTTGAACCGCTTCCACTAAATTTAGTTAGTATTAAGATTCTTTTGCAGGGAGTGCAGTGGAGCTGACGCTGAAATGATTAAGTATTTGATTATATCATCGCTAGTCTCACTGAACTCTTCTGAACTCTACATGTCACGTGTGGTCTGGCGCCCCTTATCAGCAACGGGTCCCAGGTTCAAACTAGTCAATTCCCTAAAAAAACACGCTCAGAGCGTCATTGCGCGAAAGTGGTAGGGAGACACGACTTAGGACAAACAGACACCACGCAGAATGTTAGAAGATCTATAGCGCAAGCTGTTCTGATGTATCAGCTATCGACTCATGCTGAAACACCCGTATTAGTACGATATGTAGCCTCTATGGGCGGCAATGCTCTAACTGAATCAAGCATCAGGTGGATCGTACAGATGGCGAATACTGTCCTGTGATACGTTATGCCACGCCTGATCGACCTGTTCAAGTAGTTCCGCAAGAGTTATTGGTTCACGTGCCGCACGAGTAACTTCTCGTCCCGCCATATCCAAGACAAGCTCGATTAGAGACAAAATCTGGAGAACGTGCTGACCAGGGAAGTTGCTGCACGTCTTGCAGAAAAAGTTGAGTTTCACGGCACCGTGTGGGTGAGCATTATCCTGTTGGAACGTCATCTCACCTTCCAGTTTCGGCACATACCGAGCACAACATTCGTCGCATACTGTGGCGGTTTTTGTGTATCATCAACATCGACAAGTGCAATGAATATGGATGATACGATACGATGCTCTATGGTATTCTGCGGTTTGAATTCACTCAATTTTTTTAGCAGTTGCCTTGAGTTGTTTTTGTAAATGATACTGACAATAATATACACATGTATAATGCATTATTCAAACTACAGCTTCTCCTGGATAATTATTTTGTTCAAATTGCACAAGAATTCCACCTGACATAGTGTAATAATGTTGGCTGTAAGTTGTGTTCATATCACTAAAATTACACATCGTACATCAGAGCTATTATAATTTTTGTCTTCGATGGATTTAATTATTCTTAGCAAATTGATCATGAAAGGGAACCACAGAATACCACCCGCACACAACACTGACGTATGCTACCAAAAATATTTTTCTCCGTGATTCGTGCGTAGTTTAATTTTGGCCACATACATCAGCAATGAAATCTTGTTCAACAATAAATACCATCAGCACTGTTCTTAGAAAATGCAGTCTGATTCGATTAATTTTTTTCCTTTTATAAATAGAGTTCAGTACCACCGGTCCACATTTACTTCTTACACATCGGAATATTGAAAGTTTGCAGTTTCAAGTAATTTAAATTTGCCGCTGTAATAAAAGTTAAGACGGCGGCCAACAAAAGATAGAGGATTTCTTTTTTAATTAAGATTTTTCTTTTCCCAATAAATCATTTAAATCATTTAAATTGATGCTACCAATAAGAAAAATGATTAAATTGTTTTCAAATTAGTTTAACACAAACCCACGCTATTTTCAACTAGAAGTACAGACTAAGTTGCTATATAATCGCAACTGACAATGGCTGTGCTTCTTGCAGCTATAATAAAACAATTAACACAAAATTATAATTAAAACAGGAAGTGAATTTTCAATAATTAATCATAAATAGTTTTAACGTACTTGGCTCTATTTGTTTTTATCAGCAAATGAACATAAAAGTACAATAATTTTACATTAAATGTTTTTCATTTGACAGACCTCAAATCGATTCGCGTCTTGCGATGTACATCGGAAGAAGACGACAAAAGGGTACAGAACAAAAGAAAAGAATGACATAGATTAACAAAGAATGTGAGATAAATATTGTCTCTGTTTTACATAATTATCATCTTTTTAAGAAATAATTACATAATTGAATGAATATTATCCACACATTCATATTCCACTCGTAATTATTTATATATATATATATATATATATATATATATATATATATATATATATATATATATATATACATGGATGTTATAATACCTAGCGCTGGTCAGCGTCCCCTCCAGAAAAACCAAAGGTGAACAAGAGCTGTAGCTTATCACATCAAGGACCACAAGGCCTCAGGTGGGGCCAGTGTGTGTTGGACGATTGTACTGTACGAGACATATCTGACCATATCTGCATCGTACGCGCAAACGACAATCAGTTGCGTGAAGGCAGAATCTGCTTTCATCGCTGAAAACCACGGCGTGCCATTCCATCCTCCAAGTGGTCCTCTGACGGCATCAGTCGAGCCGTCCGTGTTTATGCTGTGTCGTCAGTGGAAGACGAGATACAGGTGTGCGTACCCAGAGTACCACTGCTAATAATTGGTTCTAAAATGTTCGTGTTGACAAGTCTGGACTCACAAGCCCTCTTATCTGTGCTCTGGTAGCGGTACGATATGTCACTGCTGCCCTGTCAGGCGTGTGTGCTGCGTGGACATCCAGAAACTCGTCTACAGGTGTGAGAATGTTCATGTCACCACGTACTAGAAGCGTTGCACAACTGACGCAGCACGTCCCACATGTGTGAAAATTCTGCAAAGGGACCATCCCGCCACTCAGAAGGCCACAGTTTGACCCATTTCGTCTCGCTCAGTTGGCAGTACGAAGTACGAGTGCGTCTCAGTGGCATGGTTGCATGCTCACTTCACCTGCACTACACCGAGCCTTCTGACTGTGAGCATTCCCTATTGAAGGGCGGAGACAGATGGCGCTCTGGTAGCTATGCTACTATGGCATCTGTCGGTGGACGACGCTGACACCACTATCAGTACATCTACTATCCCCTAGGTGGCATGTGCCGTCATCGGATCAAAATATACGTCGTCTTTTCTGGTGTACCACTTTTTTCCGGTAGTGTATTTGACACATTAATTCATTTGTAAAGCAATCTGTCGTTTCAGGCTGTTTTACACGTGAGAGCTCGATTCTTTATAGACTCAGGGGTTTACTGGAATACAGAAATATGGAATGGAAAACTGAGAATCTGTTATGTGGCGATCAGTTTTGTTTTACTACAGGCGAGGCAGTTCCGAGTTTGATGGAAGCAAAACTTCAGAAAAAATGAGACACGTTCGTAGTGTTTGTCGAGCAAGAAAAAGTTTTCCACTATGTACAATGGTGTAAGAAGTCATAAATTCTCCGAAAAAGAGGAATACATTATTGAGAAACTCAAAATACCAGGAGGGAGAAAAGGTAATGGAAGACGAAGAACTAAGTGCTCGAATTGGAAAGAGTATCAAATAGAGACGTAGTATTTTGCCCCTAATTTTCCGTCTATAGATCGCAGAAGGAATCACTAACATAAAAGTAAGGTTCAAGGCTAAAATTACAATTCTGCATAAAAGGATATCAATTGTAAGAATAGCTGACGACATCGCAATCCTCAAAAGTAGCGAGGTAGTATTTCAGGGCATGCTGAATGGATAGAACAGTCTAATAAGCACACAATGTAGAGGAAGACCAAACGAAAGGAAAAGAAAATAATGTGGAGTGCCAGAAAAGACGGTAGGTAGCGAAGTAAACGATGAGGAGGAAGTCTGATATCTTGGAAGTAAAATAACAGAAGGGGAGGAAGCAAGGAGAACATAAGAATTAGACCAGCTCAAACAATGAAAGCATTCTTGACCAAAAGAAATCTACAAATGTCAAATTTAGGCCTTAATTTGAGGAAGAAATGCCGGAGAAAATACGCTTGGAGTACAGCATTGAGTGGAGATGAATCACGGAGTGTGAGAAAAAGGAAAAGAAGAAAATCGAAGGGTTTGAAATGTGCTGCTATAGAAGGAAGTTGAAAACTGGATGAAGAAACAAGGTAAGGAATGAGGTTCTCCGCAGTATCGGCGAGAAGTGGTGGAAAACATTGACAAGAATGAAGGGACAGGATGTAGGACACGTGTTGACACATCAGGGAATAATTTCCATGTTGCCTGAGGGAGCTGCAGAGGACAAAACTGCAGGAGAAGACACAGGTAGCACTATATCCAACAAATCATGGAAGGCATCAGGTGCAGTTCTACTCTGAGATGAAGAGGTTGGAAGACACTAATTGGGCTGCAACTAATTGATCTCTTTTAACGTATGATCCCGTCTGGACTATTGGAAATCCACAACCCTCCCCCAATTAGTTCAGATGGCTAATATGAAAATACTGCAGAGCTTATAAAAGGACTGTTGCAACTGAATAGTGGGTGCTGGTTGTTGTTGTTGTTGTGGTCTTCAGTCCTGAGGCTGGTTTGATGCAGCTTTCCATGCTACTGTATCCTGTGCAAGCTTCTTCATCTCCCAGTACCTACTGCACCCTACATCCTTCTGAATCTGCTTAGGGTATTCATCTCTTGGTCTCCCTCTACGATTTTTACCCTCCACGCTGCCCTCCAGTACTAAATTGGTGATCCCTTGATGCCTCAGAACATGTTTTACCAACCGATCCCTTCTTCTAGCCAAGTTGTGCCACAAGCCCCTCTACTCCCCAATTCTGTTCAATACCTCCTCATTAGTTATGTGATTTACCCATCTAATCTTCAGCATTCTTCTGTAGCACCACATTTCGAAAGCTTCTACTCTCTTCTTGTCTAAACTATTTATCGTCCATGTTTCACTTCCATACATGGCTATGGGTACTGGTATTGCAATAATTATTTAAATGCTTGTAGAATATGGTTATCTGGCTACAGAAGTGTTACAATGAGCCCAGATTTATTAAGTTTGATTATTAATATTTACATATCAATGAAAAATGAAATCTAATTTGCATGTGATGTAAAAGTAAAATCAAAAATGAACAAGGCAAACAACCACGTGGATCATATATTAAACATTCATGGGTCACAGCACAACTGAGCAGGAAAGGAACGAATCAAAGCTACCAGCTCAGACTCTCAGCCACATTTGGAATTACCGAAGATGCAGAAACAACTGCATGAGTCATGTAGTGCGACAAGGGTTGTTCATTCCATACACAGGAAATCACGGTATGAACTGCCCGAGCAACATAGCACAAAACGTGTAGACACGATTCATTAAATAGACGTCCACTCGAGGAATGTGTAACGGAAACTGAATCATTGGTGTGGGGGACAATAAATCTCGCATCTACGTAATAATCTCTCCAAAATTAGGGAAGTATTGCATGGCACTGTTTACCAATCGAGAACTCGGCGTCGTCGTCTGTAGACAGTAGATGAAATCTATTCGCAGTTTTGAATGTGGATAACCTTCAGCAGTGTAATGGAATGACGACAGTGAAAATTTGTACCGGACTGGGTTTCCAGTCCGGGATCTCCTGTTTACTAGACAGTTGCGTTAACCACTGGGCCATGTGGAGGAAACAGTGGTTATCGAAAATGCGCACACTATCTCGGTACGCTCCCCAGCCGACTCATTCCCACCCAGCACCACCTGTTCGCAGTCCCCATCCCTGTACGCGTTGCTGCCTCTGGATCACGGGGTCCAGGGTTCAATTCCCGACCGGGTCGGGGATTTTCTCTGCCCGGGAACTGAGCGTTTGTGTTGTCCTCATCACCAACATCATTATTATTTGCGACAGTGACGAGATT
This sequence comes from Schistocerca serialis cubense, assembly GCF_023864345.2. Lineage (NCBI taxonomy): Eukaryota > Metazoa > Arthropoda > Insecta > Orthoptera > Acrididae > Schistocerca > Schistocerca serialis. The sequence continues at coordinate 435,078,724 of NC_064638.1, read as the reverse complement.
GGATTGTGTGTATAAATTAGGACTTTGTACGGGCGGTGATGACCGCACAGTAGAGCGCCCCACAAACCAAACATCATCATCATCACCATCCTTGTACTCCATGCTCGATAATTTTAGATTCCCGCCTGAGATCGAAAGTAACTGCGCATCCGCAATGAAGGTTGTGGATTCATTGCCAGTCGAGGTGAATCGATTATATGAAGGCGTGGTGTCCGAAAGAAGAGACATCATTCATTCATATAATTCTCACAATAATCTGTACCTGACAATTTCTCTTTCTCGTAAGAGGGAGGGCGTGCTTTTACAGTGCGAACGCTATGTCAAGCTTAACGTTCGCTAAGGTAAAGAGGGAAGCCAGTTGGTCATTCTGTCTGAACTGGAACACGTGATCGCTTCTGTTGTGATACTGTTTATTCCGGCCTCTGACGCGGATAATTACGTTGGTGCCTGCTGTCACTGGATATCCTGTCTCTTTTCGCATGCTGATTAATAATGGTTCAAATGGCTCTGAGCACTATGCGACTTAACTTCTGAGGTCATCAGTCGCCTGGAACTTAGAACTACTTAAACCCAACTAACCTAAGGACTTCACACACATACATGCCCGATGCAGGATTCGAACCTGCGTGGTTCCAGACTGAAGCGCCTAGAATCGCTCGGCCGGCTGCATGCTGATTGTCCCCATCATTATTCCTCCTTTACCGGATGTTATCTCGGTACTCAGACGCATCTGTGTGCTTCCTAGCGCTCTGCTCGTCATGCACGTGAATTCCAATTCTCTTAAAATGTTTTCGTATCATTTCCACATCTATATACTAGGATGGTATCTGTTCTTTCGGACACGTCCGAAAGAACAGATACCATCTTAGTATATACATATAGTTAAGGCTCAACGGCCACTTGACCATCTTCTTCTGTGCGAATGCACAAACAGTGCCCGAACTCTTACGGGAATCGGCAACGAGCCGCGAGTAATGAGTATAATGGGCGGAGGCACTAAGAATGTAGCGTGGGACAATACGTTGAGAATGTGGGTTTCGCGGGAGGCGTGCCATAGATAAATCCCCGCAGTCGCGCTATCCTCTATGCCCTCGGTGGCTCAGATGGATAGTGTGGTGTCACCGCCAGACACCACACTTGCTAGGTGGTAGCCTTTAAATCGGCCGCGGTCCGTTAGTATACGTCGGACCCGCGTGTCGCCACTGTCAGTGATTGCAGACCGAGCGCCGCCACACGGCAGGTCTAGAGAGACGTCCTAGCACTCGCCCCAGTTGTACAGCAGACTTTACCAGAGATGGATCAATGACAAATAGGCTCTCATTTGCCGAGACGATAGTTACCATAGCCTTCAGCTACGTCATTTGCTACGACCTAGCAAGGCGCCATTACCAGTTAATATTGAGATTGTAAAACATGTACCGTCAAGAGCGATGTACACCAATTATGGATTAAAGTTAGGTATTCCAGCAACAACGTACCTTATTGGCTATATTAATTACATTGTCCTGTTCCAGACCTCACGCCAGTTTGGGTGAGCTTAAGCGCGTGCATTTCGGCCTCCTCTAGCAACACGGTGTTGGCTCTTCTGCCAACACATCAGATAGTATGGCACGGACGTTGTTTATGAAAACTGATCACGGCACTTCTTAATTCACCTGACTGTCGACTTCTAATAGAAGACACTTGGATCACATGTAATAGACGCCGACCCACGTATCCGTCTACCATATCCTGGTGGATCCAGTGTGCAAAACCTGATCTTCGAAAAACTTTAATCCGGTATGGCAAAGATGTTGTCGCCTGGAGGAAGAGCACTATGGACTTTTACTACAGGATCCTACGAGAATGTTCCACGATGCCAGCTTCCCCTGAGCGCCATACAAGGATGAACCATGCTAAGGCCCAAATCTCCAATCTCATGCGAAGGCATTTGGAAGGAGCGATAGTACGATCTCGCACTGCTGACCGCATGCCTCATGAACATCCGTCGATTTACCATATCATCCAAGAATGCCAAAATCGACGCCGAAAATTGATTCACGTCCTAACAGATCAAGAAGGGCGTCGCTACGTAACCCAATCTGCAATAGGGAATGTGCTTCACGCCCACTACCAGCAGCTATACGCCGCAATTCCACATTCCCCAGAGTTGATCGAGGAAGTCACACAGCTCACCTTCGGTGGTATCCCAGGAGATGCGGCGATTGACTTGATGTCAGAGGTGACCGATGAGTAAGTCCGCGATGCGATCCGGGCAGGAACCATCAATCGCTCCCCAGCACCCGACGGTCTTCCCCTCGAATTTTATCGCACCTTCCGTGATTTTTTAGAGTCCACCTTCACCTCCATCTGTCGGGAACTGATGTCTCCGGAAGTACCTGTGCCGGACGCTTTCATGGAAGGAATTATTATTCCTGTACATAAGCCGCATGGTGGCAACAATATCAGTGATTATCGGCCCCTCACCCTCCTTAACAGTTATATGAAAATCTTCACTCGCCTTTTGGCGGCACGACTTAAAAACGTTGCCCGATATGTTGTGTCGCCAGACCAAGCATCTTTGGGAGGGGATAATAATATCCGCACGGCTTTATGCCGCTACAGGGATATGATCGCCGTTATCCAGGCACAACGCCTCTCTGGGGCACTTGCGTCTTTGGACATTAGTCAAGCTTTTCCTAGGGTTGACTATTCGTTCCTTACGGCCGTTCTCTACCATATGGGTTTCCCAGTCGCCGTTATCACGGTAGTGATGCGCCTTCTGCGGGGTGCCTCGTCCAGGATTATGTACAATGGTAGTCTCACTCCACCGATAAAAATAGGTCGATCCGTACGTCAAGCTTGCCCTCTATCAGCAATTTTGTACGCCTTTTCCTTGGAATCCTTGCTATGTGGACTAAGACAACGTTTGGTAGGGTTGTCCATAGATCGCTACCGGTTCTGTTTCACGGCCTATGCTGACGATGTAGTCATCTGTTTATGTAATGCCGACGAGGTACGAGCTGTTTTGACGTGGGTAGCCACTTATGGTGACGCGTCGGGTAGCTCTTTAAACGTACGTAAGTCACAAGTTACGTTCATTGGCACGGGACTTCCCGTGGAGTGCGTTACACCTCTCACCACCGTTGATACCATTCGCTGTTTGGGAATAGATTTTTCATTTGATCTCCGGCGTTCAGCCGCCATCAACTGCCGACGCCTCCTTTTAATGATCAGAGCAGGTCTTATGGACCATCGCCTTCGATCCCTGGATATTCTCCAACGAGCTCGATATGTCAATATATATATATCGCATCCCGAGTTCCCCATGTAGCACAAGTTCTACCTTTCCCGCTTACTGTGGCACGTCGCATGTTGGCAGCGATGGCATCTTTCGTCAGCTCTGGGCTGTTGTTCAAAGTTAACTATGCAACCCTTACTCTTCCCCGTGAACGAGGTAGGATAGGTCTGTTTCACGTGCCGGATAGAGCTCGCGCCCTCTTTGTCAGCTCCCAGATGACGGTATGGACACGTTGCCCAACGAGCCTCACTGGTCTCCTCCTGTCGGCATATTTGCCGGTCTCACTGTCAGCCCCAGTGATGATCTCGGATGTTCCGGCCCAGTTCCATTATATACGGTACTTCTTTCTTGAACTCAGTTATCTACGCCTTACCTTACCAAGACAAAGGCAGTATACAATGTCCTCCAATTAGGTCGTCCACCTAACCCGATTGAACAAAAGTTCCCCCAGGTTGACTGGCGTCATGTATGGCGCGCGGTGTTCGCCTGTTACCTTGACACGAATGTTCAATCTGTCTGGTACCTAACTGTCAATGGTAAGCAAATCAACCAATTTCGCCTTCATTGTATCCACCTCGCCCAATCACCTATATGTTCCACGTGTGGAGTGCCAGACAATGATGAACATCGGTTTGTTTGCGGACCGGCGGCGGAGGTTTGGCACTTGGTTCGTCGTATTGTGGCTTTTCTAACGCGGGACATTCCGGATCGGATTACTCCCCTTTCATTATTATCTACGGAACGTGACTATTTTCCTCGGACAAAGACCAATGCTGTGAATTGGATTCGCGGACATGCCATTCACTACCTATTTGGACAAACTGTAGACTCTGTACTCGATTTTTGGACATACCTCAATGACCGTCATTATGTCGTTGTCCGTCACCCAAAATACAGACAATTTTTCTCGAACTTCTTTGGGAGTGCTTTCCACGAGCCGCCTCGCAGCTGGAATGTGTTAAGCAAAGAGAGAAAAAGGTTTCCTGTTTGAACCAATGAACATTTCTGAACAATTCAACGGAACACATCAATTTGGAGAAGACGTGACTCAACATATTACCAGCGGGGCGCAGAATGCCTCTGATCAAATACACAACAAAACTACACAAAACAAAATTAGAAAATAAAAATAAAATTAAAAAAAGGAAGAGTTTGTTGTTTGTAAGGATAGCCCTAACTTTGATTTCCCATATTTCCTCTGGTGTATAGGCAACTCTCTGGAGTAGGTTTAGCCAGGAGCCAACGCCTGAAGTGGACTAGATTTTTTTTTATAGGATGAAAAGGTTTTTTCTTTTTTTCTTTATTTAGTTCCATTTTATTAAGGGGCTTTCTAGAAAAAAAGAGTTGGTAGAGCAAAAAAAATAAAAAAATAAAAAAGTCTCGCCTTGTTCATTCTTTTTTTCGTTCAATTTAAAATATCTACATTAAAAAATAAAAAATAAAAAAAGATGGATAGAGCACCTGCCCATTTAAGCAGGAGATCCCGGGTTCGAGTCCCGATCGGGGCACACATTTTCATCTGTCCTCGTTGACGTATGTAAACGCCTGTAAGCAGCTAAGGGTGTTCATTTCATTGTAATTTCCACATCTGCCTATCACCACTTGCTGATGGGAGCTTCATACGGCAGAAGCGGATTCTCAGCCCTGCTGCATGTATTAGCGAGGAACTGGTTCATCTTAATCAGAGCCTCAAAGAATTTGACATGAATCTTGAATCCTGAGGCGATCAGATACTTTCTGAACACGATATCATGTTTAATTTGTTCTTGGGTCTTTGGAGACCAGTAGCTTGCCAAGAACGCATCCCTAATTTTCTTATACGACATTCATGTTGCACCAATCGTACTTATCCTTTCTACGACACTGCCCTCAGGGCGCCCACAGACGAATTCTGATTTGCATTCAAGGGGCCACTGTGAGGGTAATGACAGGTAAAGTTGCGAAATCCTCTCCCTGCTCGATTTCAGTCCCATTATTAAGTGAGGATGTACGCAAACTCGATCGAGAGACTGGTCGACTAAGTGTGATGGGTCTTACTCTGCTCTGAGCCTCGCAGCCCAGTGTGTTCGACAGACCTTCACTGTTTCACGACGCGATATCGTCTTCATCTTCACTTCCGCTATCATTACTGTGGTGTACATCTGCCTCAATTAGGATCTGATCCCATTCAATTGCGTGACCATCCCTCGCAATTGAGCTTGGCTGTTCTACAGGAATGACCATCTGGTCCTCTCCAATGTCTGCGAATCTTTGTGCCTCACCGTGCTCAATGGTCTCTGTCCTGTCAATCTTTCTGTACCCTAGCCTTACTTCAGGTGATCATGCAGAACCGAATAATAATTTAAGAGGAACTTCCAACTTTGCGGCATTGTAAAAAGGATTTGCCGAAGACTAACATATCTACAATTTCCTAATCAGAATAGATACAAATCATAAACAAAGAAAGCAAAAAAGCTTCCCCAGTTCCAACACTTGTCGACGCAGCAGGAACCACAGTGAGCGCAAATAAATGTACAAGTTAAATTAATGATAGGCACGCATAATCTATAACTAGTGCAGATCTAAAAAAAGTTTCCACAGTTGTTTGTCTTTGTTTTGTAAAATAAAATTGAATTGTATAATAAAATTTTACCATGTGACTACAAGTATATAATTAAAAAGGAGGATAAATTTGACTGAGTAAAATAACTTACATTCACTACTGACTACCCACAGAATCTCCCAAAGACAGAATCCTGAGCAGGTTCCGCCAATTTACGCAGTACCCTGCGTGTATGAGCCTGGAAATCATTACCAGAGTCAGAGTCTATCTAGACTCCGACACAGCCCTTAAGACCAATGCTGATACACTTAACACAATGGAAATACTCTATCTGAAATTTGGGCCTAACATGAGATCATAAGGTTGGAGGAATTGCTATAAAATCAATTAATAACTGTATTTTAAAAAGTTGATAATGAAAATGGGATGAAGGGACCATCACGTACTTAAAACGAAATTCAGATCAAAATAAACTGCTGATGTATCACAAAACTCTTCATATATAAGAAAACCAGCAGATTAACACCACGAACCTAACATATAGACAATTATTCAGCACGAGTATGATATCCTGGGGAGGATATGGATTCAATGTTGTGGTGTGGGTGAATTCCTAAGGTACCAAACTACTGAGGTCATCGGCCCCTAGACTTACAAACTACTTAAACCAACTTATGCTAAGAACAACACACACACCCATGAACGAGGGAGCATCGAATCCCCGGCGGGATGGGCTGTGCAATCCATGACATGACGCCTCAAACCGCACGGCCACTTCGCGCGGCATGGATTCGAGCTGCACGTTCCCCTAATGATGTGAATAAACCCCTCGAGTATGAATTTTAACTGCCTACTTTAAATGAAATTCAAATCAAAATAAAGTGGTGATTTATTACAAACGTTCTTTTTCATACATTAGAAAACCAACAAATTGACAATACTATTTTAACATGATAGACAATTATTCAGCACCAGTATGATGTTCAGTGAAGGACGTGGTATCAAGTTGCACATGCTCCCAATGATCTGAACAAACCCCACGAATCTGAATTTTAATATGCAGTGGATAATTATCAGAACTAAAATAAAAAGAACCTAGATTCGTAACTGGAATCAAATGACAGTGAGGAGCCGGTGTATCATTATAAAATGGCAAACTCCAACCTGACAGGATGGTGCTGGGCAACATGCTCTTGTTGTCTCGATGGATGGGAAGATTTGAGTGAGCAATAGATCTGCACCACTCCAGAATCTGTGGATGGCGCTAAGTCGTTGGGACGATGTCCCAGCAGGAAACTCCAGAATGTTTGCACACGTGAAGTCTCCTCTAACACGACCGATTCAAGGGTGTCAGGGATAAAGCGTCCCTACACCCTAGTCTCACAGTTGCGCGAGAATAGCGGCAAACATAAAAGGGGTAAAATGGTACGTCTATCCAAAGACGTGAAACTGCAATGTTAAATAATTTTCCAGGGTGAAATATATGAAGCAGAGGGCCAATCGTGGCGCACTCTCCTTTCAAAGTTTGTTGCGAAAATTATTGTCTGTCATCAAGAGGCCAAAGGCGAACCAGAGCGTTATCTATATAAGTCAGAATTTCCAAGCGAACGCGACGAGAACGGCACCAGGCGCAGTTCCCTCAACAACAGGCTTGGCCTCTTCAAAAATGTGACTTCTCTCCAGATGTAACAGAAAGAGTGTGCCGTGTTACTTGGCCAATAGCTGCGCAGAAGGCGTAGTAGAGGAGGGAACGACGGTGGTGGTGGGGGGGGGGGGGGGAGGCTTTCCTTGCTGACGGGACAGGGCAGTAGAGAAAAATTTAAGAATTTGTGGTAAGAACTATGGGACCAAACTGCTGAGGTCATCGGTCCCTAAGCTTACGCACTACTTAATCTAAATTAAACTAACTTACGCTAAAGACAACACACACACACTCACGCCCGAGGGTGGACTCGAACCTCGGACGGAGGGAGCCGAGCGAACCGTGATGAGACGCCTCAGACCGCAGGGCTACCCCGCGCGGTGCAGTAGAGGAGGTGTAGTTCCACAGCTTATTTTTAAGCCTTATCACAGAGGCGTATTTCGCAGAACTTGTAATCTACAGCTAGCGAGTCTGCGAACGATCGTTTTGGAAAGGTATGCCACTAAAATACAATAAATAATTCTACAAGTCAACCGTTATTATTAAAAACACAGTGGTTGCAGTATTACACTGAAATTGGAACAAATACAGAGATTTATTTTGGACTGTCTCGAACACCTATTTCTCTTTTTCTTGTTGCCATATTAAAACTACCTTCGTTCCGCAAAACATAGCGATAATTATGCAGTCCCATCTCACTAAGGTGCTAATGCAGCTGCGACAGAATCCTGCAACATTCTGCTATTCATCAAACATCTGAGGACAAGTGAAGGCCAATAACTTATGAAAAGATTATGCTTGATGTGAAAATAAAAGTGTTATACTTCATTGACGGTGTTACAAAATCCGTATTAATTCTCTTTCCTCCATTTATCAATAGCTCTTCGAAGAATTGCAATATTTCATTGAAAAAATCGCACTATTTTGCCACACAGCTAAATACTCTCCCCTTTGCATACTGTCATGTTCCTGAAATTTGTTCCAGCTTTTGCAACCGTTTATGAGACCTGAAGTATGATGTGAAAATATCACTTCCACTTTCGTCTGCGCAGACGGCTGCAAGTGAGGGCCCTACATACAGTTAATTTTCTCGAGTTTGGCGAAATATGTAGTTCTCGTCTCAAGTCCACAGAAATATTCAGTATCTTAGCTCAATTTCGTTCGAAGCAATATGTGGAGTAACATGCATCAAACGCAAACCCATGGCGACCCTTATTTTTTAACGTGAAGCAATCGAACTTTACCACAGTACGTTACTAAGTGCAGAAACATTATAATAAATGTGAGCGATAACGAAATAATAGTAGTCAATCATAAAGATGACGACTGACGCTATGAAATGTGTGAGAATCCACTTTTTTTACCGAATGCTTTCCTCAAAATTCTTCAGAAAGTTTGCAGTGCAACCGGCGGGGGCACGCCTCCGTTCAACGCAGTGTAGCCGAGGCGGGAAGAGAACGGACGAAGCGCAGAGCCGGGTAGGCGCCTGACAACTAACCAGAGCGCCCCTGCTGAACAAAGGGATAGACACGGCCAGCACTGTGAACGAGAACGCGTTCCTGCGCACCGACCAAGTAATCCTGCGCAGTCTTATCAGGTGGCGTGTCAGCCCTTATGACTCAAAGTCGCTATCTGGGTACCGTACGCCACAACTTCGAAAATCCCGTCCTCCTCTGAGTGACACGAGAGTCCTGCAAGTCTCACACTAGTGTCTCCACCAGCCGCGTAAGCCGGGGACTTATTCCCCTGTCAGTGGCAAGTGGACTGCCCGTTACTCCCATTGTTGTGTGCCTCGGCCGTTTCTCAATTCCTGGGGAAGCAATTGCAAGCTTCGCACGAATTCCCTTGACCGAAGAGACGTAATTTCAGACGGACAACCCCTGCACTTTTTATCAAATACAGTCCTCAGAATCAAGTAAGCTAATGCCCGCACATCTCCAGTTATGACAAGAAGTAGACAGTGCAGCTTGTTAATGGAAGGAAGCGAGCCAGACGACTTGTAACCTTTCAGGTGGACATGAAGGACACTTATGGACAAACGCTACGGCAACGATTCCCTCAGACTCACAGAAATCAGGATGTTAGGCGGCACTTCTTCTAGGAATCTCTGTGTGCTATACTAATATAATCATCTCACTGGAGTAAAAGCAGAACATACATGTTACCAGCTATCGTAATGGCAAAAAGCTCGTTAAAATCTGTACATGCAAAATAAGAAAAAATTCGTTACACATGCTGGTACTCGTTTTAGCCGTAATTTCACGTACGACAGTGAAAAGCATTCTGTTGCTCACTGGACTGTACTGTCACTTACTTGCATGTCCATTGTGCCGTAAAGTGACAGGGTGCGTCCAGAGTGCTGCTCATAACAATTTCTCTGTTCGTGTTCGTAATATAAATGCAAATTTTTTTTCTAAGACTTGAGCAATAAACGAAAGGGGTCCGTATTATCGTCTGTACACCATATTTTGACGAAATACACGGACGGAAAAAAAATCGCGTGGAGCTGTGCGACTGAGCTGCCAGGCCATTCGCTTAAGAGTGGCGCCAGTAAGAGCGTTACTTACGTTTGACAGTGGACGTAGTGCGGTGAGGAATTTCAAGAATGCCTTTAAGGTTACAAAGACGCCTTTATCAACACCTCATTCAGTTTGAACGAGGTTGTGCAATAGGGCCAGGAGAAGGTAGATGTTCCTTCTGCGATACTGCAGAAAAACGTAGCAAAAATGGTTCAAACGGCTCTGAGCACTATGGGATTAACATCTGAGGTCATCAGTCCCCTAGAACTTAGAACTACTTAAACCTAACTAACCTAAGGACATCACACACATCCATGCCCGAGGCAGGATTCGAACCTGCGACCGTAGCGGTCACGCGGTTCCAAACTGAAGCGCCTAGAACCGCACGGCCACACCGGCCGACCAGAAAAACGTAGCAGGAATATAGCCGATGTACATGGGTGCTGGCAGCGGTGGTCAAGAGAATGTACTGTCGCAAGAGAACCGCGTTCCGGACAAGATTTCCACTGACCCCAAGGCACCGCCATTTGCGACTACCGTGGTGTCAAGCGAGAGCCCATTGGAGGGCTGAGTGGAGGTCTGTTGTAATTCCTGATGACAGCTCCTTCTGTCTCGGTAACAGTGATGGCCGTGTTGGGTAGAAGGAGGACAGCTGAGGTCCTGCACTCAACGTGTCTGCGTCTTACAAGTACTGGACCTGCAGTTTGACCTCGTTTACGTCAGTCTGGTGATTCGACGAATTGTGCTGCCATTCATGAACAGCATTCCACGAGTTGATTTCCAACACAATAACGCTAGCCTTCATACCGCTGTTGTAACCCAACATTCCCTACAGAGTGTCGACATGTTGCCTTGGACTCGTCGGTCATTAGATCCATTTTCAAACGAGCACATATGGAACTTCATCTGACGACAATTCTAGCACCATTTACAAACAGTGTTAATAGTCGCTGTATTAACCGACCAAGCGCAATAGGCATGGAACTTCATCCTACAAGTTGACATCTGGTACCTGTGCAACAAAATGCGTGCACATTTGTATGCCTACTTTCAAAATTCTGGTGGTTACACAGATTATTAATGTATCATCATTTCACATTTGCAATGGCTTGCCTCGCACTTACATCTTGCGATGTTAATAAGTTAAATATGTTACCTAGACAGATGTATTCCAGATATTTCTTTACTGTACGTTAAGTACCTTTTGTGTGATGATTTTTGGATTTAAAGCTAAATTTTCGTCAAGAGTATGAGCGACCGACGATTTATTCCTTTGGAATATACACTGAAGAGCCAAAGAAACTGGTACATCTGTCTTATATCGTGTAGCTCCCCCGCGAGTACGCAGAAGAGCCACAACACGACGTAGCATCGACTCGAATAATGTCTGAAGTAATACTGAAGAGAACTGACACCCTGAAACCTGCAGGGTTGTCCATAAACCCGTAAGAGTATAACAGAGTGGAGATCTCTTCTGAACAGCACGTTTACAGGCATCCCAGATATGTTCAACAATGTTTGGAGAGTATGGTGTCAGAGGAAGTGTTTAAACTCAGAAGAATGGTCCTGAAGCCACTCTGTAGCAATTCTGGACATCTGGAGTATCGCATTGTCCTGCTGGAATTGCCCAAGTCCGTCGTAATGCGCAATGGACATGAATGGATGCTTACGTACGTGTCACCTGCCAGAGTCGTATCTATACGCCCATATCACTCCAAATGCACACGCCCCACATCATTACAGAGCCTCCATCAGCTTAAACAGTTCCCTGCTGACGTGCAGCCTCTATGGATTCATGAGGTTGTCTTCATTCTCCATACCCGTACACGCCCATCCGTTCGATACAATTTGAAACGAGTCTCTTCCGACCAGGCAACAAGTTTCCAGTCATTAGCAGTCCAACTTCGGTGTTGACAGGCCCAGGCAAGGCGTAAAGTTTTATGTCGTGCAGTCATCAAGGGTACACGGGTGGGTTTTCGGCTCCGAAAGCCGATACCGATGACGTTTCGTTGAATGGTTCGCACGCTAACACTCGTTGATGGCCCAGAATTGAAATCTGCTGCAGTTTGCGAAAGCGTTGACTTCTGTCACATTGAACGATTGTCTTCAGTCGTCGTTAGTCCCGTTCTTGCAGGATCTTTTTCCAGCCGCAGCGATGTCGGAGATTTGATGTTTTACCGGATTCCTGATATGCACGTTACACTCGTGAAATGATCGTACGGAAAAATTCCCACTTCATCGTTACCTCGAAGATGCTGTGTCCCATCGCTCGTTTACCGACTATAACAGCACGTTCAAACTCACTTAAGTCTTGATCATCTGCCACTGTAGCAGCAGTAACCGATCTAATTGCGCCAAACACTTGTTTTCTTGTAAAGGCGTTGCGACCTCAGCACCGTATTCTTCCTGTTTGCATATCTCTGTTTTTGAATAAGCATGCCTATACCACTTTCTTTGGGGCTCTAGTGTATTTTATTTAAGTTATTGGAGTCCCTGTGTAACATACGTCGGCTTCGAAGAAGATAGCAATGATAGGCGGTCTGGTGGATAGAAGCCGTAACCTGCAACCAAATTATAATCCGATGTAGAACTGACATCATTTTCTATGAACTTTATTTACTTGCAAAATCGACACTTACAGCTATCACCCATTACCTTACGGACTCTGTAAAAATACTTCCCACGTTCTTACCCTTTTCGTACATAAAGAAAATTGCTAGTCCGATTCACAGTTAAAAATCATAATTACAATTATATCAAACAGCTTTCAGGGTCACGGAGAGGTGTACAGAAAGTCCAAGAAGGTTATCTGCATGAAGGTTGGATTGCGATCCATTAACTTCGACAAAGTTCATACACTATAAAATTACAAATAAACTTATAGTTCCGGATACGTATTTAAAAGCAAAAAAGCAGTTAACAATGGGGTTTTTCCGAAGGTAAGTTATTCTTACAATAATTGCCAATAACTTTGTGACCATTTTGGTTGCTGTAGGAAGACAATTTCTATATGCACATACCCAAACGCAACTACAATAACTAACTGAATATCAAAAATCAGCTTTATTTAAAGATGAAAAATACATACCATTTAACATTTGTGTCTCACGCTACATTAATTCCATATGCGCTAGATGAGAAGAAATTCGTTTCACGTACAGGTGCTCGTTCTTCGTAATTTCGCGTACAACAATATAGAGCATATCAATTCTCATTGGATGCACAATAAGGTGCACGAGGCAGGTTATTCTCAGTGCGATTATGTTCAGCATGGTGTGGAAACCCCATAAGTCGGATAAATATCCTTAAAAGACGGGCGCGAAATAACAATATGATTGCTGAATTTGATGGTGCTCCCATTTAATCAACTCGGATTGAGCTTTGAGTGATTAAGCTGCTACATAGCATGGCAACTCACAATCTTAAATACATGTTGGCTCATGAAACTTTTACACAACTTTCTTTCGGAATTCGTGTATTTTTCACAGCATAGTGTTACCTGTTTTATGTAAAGAATTCCGTACGGATAAGTTTATTTTGGTGACGACATGGTGAATTTTATCTTCTTGTGTTTTCTTGGAGTTGTGCAAAGCCGCTGTGTCACCGTGACGCAGTGGTTGGCACGTCAGCCTCATGAGCATAGACGTGGGATTGAGTCCCGACGTAGGTAAAAGTTGCCGGCCGGAGTGGTCGAGCGGTTAAAGGCGCTCCAGTCTGGAACCGCACGACCGCTACGGTCGCAGGTTCGAATCCTGCCTCGGGCATGGATGTGTGTGATGCCCTTAGGTTAGTTAGGTTTAAGTAGTTCTAAGTTATAGGGGACTTATGACCACAGCAGTTGAGTCCCATAGTGCTCAGAGCCATTTGAACCATTTTTGGTAAAAGTTTTCATTCGTCTCTCCAGCCTGTTTGAGGTCTCGGGAACACATAGTTTCATTTGATTAAAGCGCGAATGTCTGGGTTTCAGGCAGTATCCTCCGCTGAGGTGGTATTTCAATAGAGTTAGAGAGCCTCTGCAGTACTGTTCGAGTTTAGGGAGCCACTGTGTCAGGGTGGCGTAGTGGTTAGCGCATTTGTCTAGTGAGCAGAGGGCCTTGGTTCGAATCCTTGCTTGTTAGAAATTTTCATTCATCGCTTCAGTTTGCATATTTATAACATATATGTTTGAGACTTGAAAAGGTCTCCGGAACCAAATAGTTCAATTTTGGATTTGTGTCTCTTCAATTATTCTTTCCTCGGACTTGTGTATGACTGTGCTGTGAGTTTTTGGCATACACATGTAAGTAAATGTCCTTGCCTGGTTCTGACATGAAATGCTTCATATTTTAATCCTAATTTTTGTCATATTCATTGCGGAACCGCGTTATCTCTGATGACTCCTGTCTTGTCATTGCCATATACCATAAGTTCATCCGAAATTTTTACGAAGAACCTAACGGTGTTGCGAAAGGATAGACTAAACACAGAGGGCGGTGGCGTGTTTGTTGCCGTTAAAAATAGTTTATCTTGTCACGAAATTGAAGTAGATGTTTCCTGTGAGTTAGCATGGACAGAGCTCATTGTTGGCATCTGGAATAAAATGATAATTGGATCCTTCTACCAACCTCCCAATTCAGATTATATAATTGTTGAAAAATTTAAAGAAAACTAGAGTTTGATTTCAAACGCGTACCCGGATCATACAATTACAGTTGGTGGTGACTTTAATTTACCCTCGATATGTCGGCGAAAATAGATGTTTAATTCCTGAGGTATGCGTAAAACATCATCCGAAATTATGCTAAACGCATTCTCTGAAAATTATTTCCAGCAGTTAGTTCATGAGCCCACGCGAACAGTAAATGGTTGTGAAAACACACTTGACCTCTTAGCAACAAATAATCCTGAGTTAACAACGAGCATCAAAACGGATACAAAGATTAGTGAATACAGAGTTGTCGTAGCAAGACTGAATATTGCAACCCCCAAATCTTACAAAAATAAACGAAAAATATACCTATTCAGTACACCAGATAAAAATTCACTTGACGCCATTCTGAGAGCCATCTCCACTCCTTCCAAATTAACAAATATAAATGTAGATCGTATGTGGCTTGAATTCAAGCAAATAGTATCGGCGGCAACTGAGAGGTTTATACCAAATAAATTAACAAACGACGGAGTTGATCCTCCTTGGTACGCAAAACGGGTCAGAAAACTGTTTCAGAAACAACGAAACAACATGCCAAATTTAAACAGACGCAAAATATCCTAGATTGGCGATCTTTTACAGAAGCTCGAAATTTAGCGCGTGATGGTTATAATAGTTTGCACAACGAAACTTTTTCTCGAAGCCTGGCAGAAAATCCAAAGAGATTCTGGTCGTATGTGAAGTACGCTAGCGCCAACACACAATCAATGCCTTCTCTACGCGACAGCAATGGAGATACTATTGAAGACAGTGCTGCCGAAGCAGAGTTACTAAGCACAGCCTTTGGAAATGCCTTCACATAGGAAAGCGAAGTAAATATTCCAGAATTCGTATCGAGAACAGCTGCCAACATGAGTAACGTAGAAGTAGATATCCTCGGAGTCGTGAAGCAACTTAAACCACTCTGATCCAGACTGTATACCAATTTTGTTCCTTTCTCAGTATGCTGATGCAATAGCTCCAACCTCAACAATCATACACAACCGTTCGCTCGTCGAAAGAACCGTATCCAAGACTGGAATGTTGCACAGGTCACACCAATATTCAAGAAAGGTAATAGGACTAATCCACTAAAATACAAGCCCATATCATTAACGTCGAGATGCAGCAGGATGTTGGAAAGCATATTGTATTCAAACATTATGAATTACCTCGAAGTAAACGGTCTATTGACACACAGTCGTCCGGTGTGGCCGAACGGTTCTAGGCGCTACAGTCTGGAACCGTGCGACCGCTACGGTCGCATGTTCGAATCCTGCCTCAGGCAGGTGATTTTGTCTGGTTGTCATACCGATTCTGGACTGGACGGGCTTCGAACGGATGTATTTTGAGCTCCTCTTACAAATTTTACTGACAGTCAAATAAATTCAAGACAGACAATTGTCCAGCTGAGTTTAATTAAAATAAAGCGGGTGGCAGTTGGTTGCTGTAGAGATCAGTGTTGGTATCAGTCATAGTAAAGTGTACACCGAGACAGAGTCAATGAAGTGTAATCTTAGTAAGATTTAAAAGTAGTTCACAGATTGGCCACTTGTTTTAAATGTTCAGAAATGTGAAATTGTACACTTCGGGAAACGGAAGAACCGTAGTATCCTACAATACCAATTGGCCACAACTGGATTCGGCCAACTCATACAGGTATAGGGGTTGGAAAAAAATGTGGATATACGAGATAATTATGTGCTACAACAGAAATGCAATTAGTAGCGAAACCTGTAGAATGTGCTGTCGTATTTCACAACGAACTTCACCTGTGTAATGTCCTCAATACGTTGCAAGCATCAGTCATTGGCAGAACCGTATTGTGTATAATTTTTGGTGCATTACACTGGAGTTAAGTCAATTCTAACGTGGACAAATTGTTGGTGCTCGTATGGTAGCTGATTCTGTAACCAAGGGAGCCGAAGTGTTTGATGTTTCAGTAGGCAAGGATCGAAGATCTATACGGTATAAGGGAAAAGCGGGAACACATCATCCGAGAAGTCAGAACGCGGAAAAAAACTCTTTGTTGAGTGATAGTGAGAGAAGGTCATCGAAAGAAGGGGGGGGGGGGGGTTGTTTGGGGGAGGAGACAAGACAGCGAGGTCATCGGCCTCATCGGATTATGGAAGGACGGGCAAGGAAGTCGGCCGTGCCCTTTCAAAGGAACTATCCCGGCATTTGCCTGGAGCGATTTAGGGAAATCACGGAAAACCTAAATCAGGATGGCCAGACGCGCTATTGAACCGCCGTCCTCCCGAATGCTAGTCCAGCATCGAAAGGGACTATGACTTAAAACAAGGGGACAAGTGCTGCAAAAGCCGCAGCAAGAATGGAGTTATATAAGCGAAGACCAGCAAAGTGAGCTGGAATTTCAAAATGAGTCATCAGCGCTGGCCGCTGTGGCCGAGCGATTCTAGTAGCTTCAGTCTGGAACCGCGCGGCTGCTACGGTTGCAGGTTCGAATCCACGTCCTTAGGTTAGTTTGGTTTAAATAGCTCTAAGTCTAGGGGACTGATGACTTCAGATGTTAAGTCCCATAGTGCTTCGAGCCATTTTAACCATTTTTGAGTCATCAGTGATGTAAATGCCCGTGACCAGGAAATGTGGTACTGAAGCCACGAAACTTGGACTATGGAGCAATTGAAGAAGGTCATTTGCTCGGCTGAGTCTCGAATTCTGAGAGAATTTACAGTTTACGTCCAAAGGTTGAAACATGGCGGGGGTTCCGTGACGATTTGGTTAGCCATAACGTGGTATGCTGTGGGTCCCATGGTTTCTTTCAAGTCTGCATTACTGCCAAAGGTTGTGAGAGCATTTTCAATGGTCATGTCCAACTCATGCTACAACGCTCCACAGTGGTGATCCACATTCCAAGACGAGACGGCCCCTGTTCAGACAGGTTTCATCGTCCAGGAATGGTTTTGTGAGCACATGGATCAATTCTCGCATGTCCTAAGGTCACCAGTCACCAGATGTCAATATTATTGAGCCTTTGTGGGCTACTTTCGAGGAAAGACTGTGCATAATCGCTATTCACCTCCATCTCTTTACCTCAACATGCTAATATTTTTCAGAATGAATGGGTTAAGATTCCCCTGATAATCGAACAAACCCTATTTCTATACATTCCGAGACAACTGGTAGCTATTTTGAAGGCCAACGTAATTCCTTCACCGTAATAGGCACGGTAATTTGTTTCCGATGTTTCCATAGATTTTTACAGCACCTTTGCCTGGGTCTAAGGATTTGTAGAGATATAAAATGGAACGGGCACATAGCCTAACGTGCCAGCCTTTGTGGCCGAGCGGTTCTAGGCGCTTCAGTCCATAACCGCGCTACTGCTGCCGTCGTAGGTTCGAATCCTGCCTCGGGCATGCATTTATGTGTTAGGTTTAAGTAGTTCTAAGTCTAGGGGACTGATGACCTCCGACGTTGTCCCATAGTGCTCAGAGCCATTTGAACCATAGCCTAAGGTGTAGATGAATTAGGTCACAGACTTAGACTCGTTACTGGTCAATCTACAAGAACATTGCTTACAATACATCCTTCCAAATAGGTCTACCAGAAGATATTGAACGTATACAAATGAGGGCAGCACGTGTAGTAACTGGCAGGCGGTCAAAGATAGACACACACATACAAAGTCCCAATGACTTTAAGTGATGAGTCTAGGAATATGCCACAATCACCGACAAATCGCCGCCGGAGTGGCAGAGTCACGGGACTCGATTCGCAGACTGCCCTCCGCCGCCACCGACTACCAAGCGCACACCAGCGGCCCGGCGTGGTAGGCTTCCGGAGATGAAAGCCACGACCGAAATCAATCTACAACAGCGACCGATAGCACATACTCACTTCGCGAGAATGTCTAAACCATCTCCCACAGACTATCTTGCAATTAAATTACCTATTTATGGCTTCTAATCTTACGTAATATCCGTTACACGAAAACATTCAATGATTTTTAAGGCCGTAACGATGTTTAAAGGAGCTCAAGGCAATCGCAGCTATCGCGATAACTGAATTTGTCTTGTTTTTCACTAAACGGTGAAAATTTACCTTTCCTGTGTGTAATGCAACGAAGTTACAGCTCGCTGGAGAATGTCGTTGACTGCCCGTTTATAAAGCTGCAACTTCTCGGCAAAATCTGTAGGTAATTATTTTTCACGCTGTAGATCGACTGGGATCTGTCCATGTGTTATGACAGTATTCTTAATGAAAAATCTATAGTGGGACCGTAAGGAGGACAACATTAAATACTTTCGAAAGGGCCGGCCGAAGTGGCCGTGCGGTTAAAGGCGCTGCAGTCTGGAACCGCAAGACCGCTACGGTCGCAGGTTCGAATCCTGCCTCGGGCATGGATGTTTGTGATGTCTTTAGGTTAGTTAGGTTTAACTAGTTCTAAGTTCTAGGGGACTAATGACCTCAGCAGTTGAGTCCCATAGTGCTCAGAGCCACTTTCGAAAGGAATCAATTAAGGTCGACTATAACTGTAAGTATGTTCGTACTACCAACCATCTTGCATTAATCCGAACGATCTATATGGCGCTTTCATGTTTCGTTGCCGAGTCGAGTTTTCACCAAAAATCAAACACGAACACTTATCTTTTCATTGCAAACTACGTTGTATTTCAGAACAATAATTTCCCTACAAATTGCTTAACAGTTTCAATGCTCGTATCAGTAAGTTAATAGTGCTGCGGGTCTCAGAGCGTCAAGCACACTCTTAGGCGTTTTCCTTTGACTTCTTGCCACATCGTAGATGTAGTATTATGATAAATCGTTATAATTCATTATGTGACCAATTTATCAAGATGAATTCTGCAGCGGAGGCATACGATATTCGCAACACAATTTTGTTTCAGTCATGGACAGTCACTGAAAAACCGCATTTCATCGTGTGCGAGAACCATAGAAACCTGATAAATTTACCTCGAATTATCTCAAACAGAAACCGTATCGTTTTCTGTGGAAAAACAGCAGCACGGCAACCGCAGCCTAAGCACAATACGGTTGCAGAGAAGACATCGCCCCCTGCAGCAACAGACTCTGCCGCAGACAGCTGTCTGCCAGGATGACATGAATAACGGGTGTGTGTGTGTATGTGTGTGTGTGTGTGTGTGTGTGTGTGTGAGAGAGAGAGAGAGAGAGAGAGAGAGAGTCAGCCGGGTGCCACGCCCAAGCGCAGCTCCTCTCGGGCGACCTCAGATCTAAGCACCGAAATCACTTTCACCTAACATCACGTACTACTCCTGTCGGTCACTTATCGCTTTTTGCTGCTGGTATGAGTTCCACAAACTACAAAGTTTTCTCCAGGATCTATTAAAAATCTAGTTCTACGTATTTTAAATCTTATCTTATAACTTTATCAGTGTAATAAAGTTAATTAATGTCGGCCGTGGGAGGAGACACTATCCCTTGGTTCACATTTGTCTGCACACACCATACGGCTGGGGAAGCAACAGCTGGGCGTTTCCCTTCCGTCTACTTCCACGCGCTACCCGTTAAGTTGTAGTATTCGGTTGGCTAAGAACGGTGACAATAGTCTTCTCACTTTTATGCGCACCTTCAAACCAGTTCAGGAGATCATTTGGGTTATAATAAAATCGCCGCCCACAGAAACAACGCAAACGACGAAAAAGAACACATTTGTTACATTAGAAACCATAAGCGTAACCTGAAACTGATTGTGACAACCGGCCTCTGAGGTATCCGAGCGACGGATAGCAGTGAACAGAATGAAAGGTGTCATCTGACTCACATCCCGATATGTTGTTGCTGTGGTTGTCAACCAGAGGTTGTCAATCTTTTTCCATCACGCCCATTACTCAAACAAATTATTTTGCTCCCATCACCCTATCTTTTTGTCCTCCCTCGGCATTTCTCATATTTTTCATAAAAATGTCCCATGGTATCTACGTCTGTCTGATTATTGCAGCTACCACTTATAATAATAGTAATATACTGTCCTTCGAGCACATCAAAGCTAAACATTTTCTTTTAAATTATCATATATCTGTATTATTCAAAGGTAGAGGAACTTAATAATTACAAGTAGTTTATAAATTATTACAGCTGCTTGGGCAGTTGTTAGAACTGAGCAACTAATTATGTGTATTTCGCTACATACTTGTATAAATTAGTTCACAAATTAGTTACTTAAATTCCAACTGCTCCCAAAAATTATTTACAAACTTTTTTTCCAAAAGAAAACAGCCAAGAGTAAAAGTACACACAGTTGAAAATTCGGAAATTCTCTGGCGTTTGCACATTTAGCATGATGTGTATGCTTGCACTTGTGAAGGAAACATATCCGTTCTTGGCTGGATCTTTGAAACAGTGACTCGCAGAACTCCTTCCAGCTGCAGTCGGGATAGATGTTTCATGTTAATCAATGCCATTGTGGAAATTGTTGACTTACACAACTAAGTTGTTGCGAGGAATAATAATACGTCCACTGTACTTGCCACGCGGGGTAGCCGCGCGATCTAGGTGCCCTGTCGTGGTTTGCTCTGATTCCCCTGTCGGAGGTTCGAGTCCTCTCTCGGGCGTGGGTGGTTGTGTTGCCCATAGCGTAGGTCAGTTTAAGTTAGATTAAGTTGTGTGTAAGCTCATGGACCGATGACCCAGCAGTTTGGTCTCATAGAACTTACCACAAATTTCCACTGTACGTATTGCTAAATTGGAATACTCATTCCTACTTTGCACCGAAAATTTTTCAAGAGATTTCGATTTAAATTCTTTCTGAAGTGTTCTATCACTTGAGCGTTCAATTGTGGACACATCGTTTATTATGACTGTATCGAACGGATTGTACACTACTGGCCATTAAAATTGCTACACCAAGAAGAAATGCAGACGATGAACGGGTATACATTGGACAAATATACTATACTAGAACTGACATGCTATTACATTTTCACGCAATTTGGGTGCATACATCCTGAGAAATCAGAACCCAGAACAACCACCTCTGGCCGTAATAACGGCCTTGATACCCCTGGGCATTGAGTCAAACAGAGCTTGGATGGCGTGTACAGGTACGGCTGTCCATGCAGCTTCAACGCGATACTACAGTTCATCAGGAGTAGTGACTGGCGTATTGTAACGAGCCAGTTGCTCCGCCACCATTGATCAGACGTTTTCAATAGGTGAGAGATCTGGAGAATGTGCTGGCTAGGGCAGCAGACGAACATTTTCTGTATCCAGAAATGCCCGTACAGGACCTGCAACATGCAGTCGTGCATTATCCTGATGAAATGTACGGTTTCGCAGGGATCGAATGAAGGGTAGAGCCACGGGTCGTAACACTTCTGAAGTGTAACGCCCACAGTTCAAAGTGCCGTCAATGCGAACAAGAGGTGACCGAGACGCGTAACCAATGACACCCCATACCATCACGCCGGGTGATACGCCAGTATGGCGATGACGAATACAAACTTCCAATGTGCGTTCACCGCGATGTCACCAAACTCGGATGCGACCATCACGATGCTGTAAACAGAACCTGGATTCATCCGAAAAAATGACGTTTTGCCATTCGTGCACTCAGGTTCGTCGTTGAGTACACCATCGCAGGCACTCCTGTCTGTGATACAGCGTCAAGAATAACCGCAGCCATGGTCTCCGAGCTGATAGACCATGCTGCTGCAAACCTCGTCGAACTGTTCGTGCAAATGGTTGTTGTCTTGCAAACGTCCCCATCTGTTAACTCAGGGATCGAGATGTGGCTGCACGATCCGTTACAGCCATGCGGATAAGATGTCTGTCATCTCGACCGCTAGTGATACGAGGCCGTTGGGACCCAGCGCGGCGTTCCGTATTAGCCTCCTGGACCCATCGATTCCATATTCTGCTAACAGTCATTGGATCTCGACCAACGCGAGCAGCAATGTCGCGATACGATAAACCGCAATCACGATAGGCTTCAATCCGACCTGTATCAAAGTCAGAAACTTGATGGTACGCATTTCTCCTCCTTACACGAGGCATCACAACAACGTTTCACTAGGCGACGCAGGTCAACTGCTGTTTGTGTATGAGAAATCGGTTGGAAACTTTCCTCATGTTAGCACTTTGTAGGTGTCGCCACCGGCGCCCACATTGTGTGAATGCTCTGAAAAGCTAATCATTTGCATATCATATCGGCTTCTTCCTGCCGGTTTAATTTCGCGTCTGTAGCACGTCATCTTCGTGGTGTAGCAATTTTAATGGCCAGTAGTGTAGATCCAGTCATACGCAGGCGAACGTCCTGAAAATTTATCCTCGAACTGTTGACAAGGTTTTTGTGGGGAACTGCGCCAATTTGACTGATTTTACGTGCATCCAACTAAATCACTCAGAAAAATCCCTCATTCGTCTGGATTTTCCTAAGTCCAACTTTTCTCTTATACGGAAGAACGTTCTTGTTTAGGAAGATGATATTACAATTTTGATTAACATTTTTGGAAACAGTGATCAAAAGAGTATTATATTTTAACTAAAGTTCAGTCTTGATCACAACACTTATGTCTCAATTGACTTATGACAACACTTCTGTCTCAATTGAGACATAAGTGTTGTGATCAATACTGAACTTTAGTTAAAATATAAGATGATACCATGTTTCGATCTTGAAGTATTCGTTATGCTCATGTGCTTTCTCAAGTATCGACCAAGTACCACATTATTAGAAGACGCTTTCATCCATAAACAGAGCCGCGAGTGTAGGACTACTGTTAAGCGAATAATGAGTAGAACCCATCTGCTCGCAAAGGATAAAAGCAGCCTAGTGTTTACAGTTCGTACTTTCACAAAATTTGCAACACTGACTGCATCGTTCAGCACTTTATCCACTTACGGTTGTGCTACTTTAGAAGTCAATGCCTTCCTGTGTGTCAAGCAATGTGTGAATTTTACAGAAGGAGAAACAGCACGCACTCTTGCCATGAACTCCTTTTTAATTCCAGGTGTTGCTGCCCCGTCAGTACAAACACTAATGCAGTTTATCCCTGACGGATTATTATCAATAAAAAACCAATTCAGAAGAAAGAAAATATCTTCGCCTGTAGTTTACCTTTAAGGATCTTTACAAAACAGTATGTCCTCTTGCGTTTCATATTCTTAGCAGTAGCATAAATATGGTTCAAATTTCTCTGAGCACTATGGGACTTATCTTCTGAGGTCATGAGTCCCCTAGCACTTAGAACTACTTAAACCTAACTAACCTAAGGACATCACACACATCCATGCCGGAGGCAGGATTCGACGCTGCGGCAGTAGAGGTCGCGCGGTTCATTGCTGTAGTGCCTAGAACCGCTCGGCCACCCAGGCCGACTGCAGTAGCACACAAAAACAACTAGCTGGAAAAGATTTCATCAGTACAGTCATCACATTCCAGGACAACATTTGGGCTATCATGAAGACGTGGCAGCAACTGAATTTTGATGTCAGTGGCTGTTGCATCAATACGACTAGCCACGGTGGCATCTGACAGTAGTATCGACTTCAGATCTTCGCCAATATTTCTCCATGCACGATTTCGCACATTTTGGCGGCTGCGGCGAGGAGTAATTTCTCTCCAATAATGCGCGGTTATTTGGGTTTCGCAATTAAGAAGGATACCTCTAGTGATGCCCTTAGTACTTTCTTAGCAACCGATGTATGTTTTTCGAGGAATGTAGCATTACCTTTTAGTTGTTGCTCATGGCACTAAAAAATTCGATACGTTTACTTAGGTGGTTTGATGTTTAGTCTGACTGTGTCTTCCGTTTTATAGGCTTCAAACTGTCATTGGCCAAATCCAATAACACAGAACGCACTGCAATCGTTCCTCATTATTCAAAAGAACGCTGGTAAAGCCTTTTGTTTTGCGTTTGGACCTAACGCTGCTAACAGGAACAGAGGAAGATTCGTAAAAAGAATGTATATACTTTGATTAAATACGAATCTCTTTCCTCACTAGTGCTGGATACTTTCGAATGAGAAGAGAAAGTCTGTGAATCACTTCCATGGGATCTCTTGTTAGCACTGTGAATCAACAACCTGTCCATGGAAATGGCGGAAAGTCCATCACTTCGTTTTAAATCTTTTTAACTATGGCCACTGAGCACGCACTAGAATTCAACTTCTGCTTAAGTTATTATATTTGAAGTGACGCCCGTAGCCTGACTGCAATCGAGTGGACAGTAACAATGGCTGTGATAAACAATATATTCTTGTAGCCGGTGTTGCAAGGTCGTGCCGGTCACATTGTCAAGCGACTTATGGTCACTATTGGTAGGTAAATGTTACGTAAGTAGCTAATCCTCTGGATGGTCGGTGATAGAGTCTGTGTGACGGTATATTACTCGCGACTTTTCTCAGAAATCCTGCTGACAGGATCTACTGGTTAATTATTTGGAAAGAAGGCAGCAAACTATCTATAGGAGAGCTCTAACTTAGTTCACGGAAACAGAATCTGACACCAGCAATATTTACTCACTGGAAGACTTTTTCTTACCCAATATTAAATACAAATGTCTTACGGAAAGCCGGAGCGCTCCTCCAGTACTTTATGCACCTCCCTCGTCCCCCACCCCCCTTTCGAGGACGACTGCCGTAAACAACTAGCTGCCAATCACTGAGTTGTTCTGATGAAGCCATAATTAAGGTATTAGTCACACTAAACAGAGTTTAAGTTTTCCAGTTGATACTATTCTTCGAAATCAGTAAGGTTATGTATATTCTTAGGCAGGAGTAAATAACGGTGAGATTCTCAGAGCAAATCAGTGCCTGTATTCAAAGCAGTGGCAATGTACTTTTTAAAAGTGAATGTATATATGTATTTATGCATCTCCTCCTAAACCACAGGAACGATTTCACCCAAAATTGGTACAGGTATTAATTACTGTCTCGGAAGAATCGCATTGGCGGTGTGGGTAAATAGGAAGTGTGACACACTATACGTGAGAATATCTAGGTTTTATTCATTCAGTATTTGAGAATGAGAGTTCTTAGTGATTTGCAACAACCTTTACACACATTTCAAAGCTTTACGAAACTTTCTCTTGTTGACAGCCTCCACAAAATGATGAAAGGGAAAGTTTGCCGCTTACAAAATTTTCGCTCTTCATGCAGTGAACCTGCAGCATCAGGCACGAAGTTTCAAATTATTACTTACTTACTACTAACTGTATTCGCAGACAGTACTCAGATATACCACGGAATGCACTAGCAAAATTATTGTAGTGTTGGCAGAAGAGCCAACACCGTGTTACGAGTGGAGGCCGAAATGCACGCGTTTTAGCTCACGCAGGCTGGCGTGAGGAGGGGAGAACTATACTGTCGTGAGGTCTGGAACATGACAAGTAATTAGAATTCAGAAAGCGGACGTAATGAGCTTGATACTTATCTTTAATCCATTAAAGATGAACGTCGCTCTTGACGGTACATGATTCACAATATTATCAGTTCAGAACACGTTCTTGAAGAATATGGCGCCTTGCTAGGTCGTAGCAAATGACGTAGCTGAAGGCTATGCTAAACTGTCGTCTCGGCAAATGAGAGCGTATGTAGGCAGTGAACCATCGCTAGCAAAGTCGGCTGTACAGCTGGGGCGAGTGCTACGGAGTCTCTCTAGACAAGACCTGCCGTGTGGCGGCTCTCGGTCTGCAATCACTGATAGTGGAGACACTCGAATCCGACGTATACTGACGGACCGCGGCCGATTTAAAGGCTACTACCTAGCAAGTGTGGTGTCTGGCGGTGACACCACAATTATATTGTTGCATAGCACAGCTTTCAGGAGATATGATGTCATTAACATTGATGAAACTGCAGAAAACGTGGGAAGGGGGTTGAATTGAAGTGTAAGATGATGATGGATGTACTGGATGAGTTTAGCTTTATCAGTTGTTAATAGAAACTAAAACTGAATTTCACACATCATTGCTAGAGCAAACTCACTCTGCCTGGTCTCAAAGCCCGAAATATGTTTATTGCATTGGGCTATAAGGCAACAAATCTTTAATCTTGTAACTGATATCAAAACTGAGCCGTCCGCGGCTCGTGTTCATGCCCTTTATTGCTTGGCATCTTGTCATTGTGGTTATGGCATCTCGTTTCTTATTCGATTTACTGGCGTTACTAAGTTGCTGGTTTTCCTGCCCGTGAGTGGCAGCAGCAGCGCTTATCGATACGAGTACTGTGGTACTATCTTTGCAGCGATCGCTAGTATTTCCGGGTCGCGTTGTGTGGAGTAAGGGGGTTGCAAACGGACATCAGTTCCGTTGGGGCGCAGCAGCGATCAGGTCCGTGATGCACGGAGGCAAGCCGGGGCCGCTGGCGGCTTGCTGCCACTGCCAGATCGAGCGACTTCGTTGCACACCGAACCCTCGACGTTTAAGTTGAGTGAAGAGTTAACTGCTAATGCACCCTCGACTATTCTGAGAACTCGCCTTTGATCGTGGGGTGTTGCCCCCAAGGCCACTGAGCCTAGAGGCAACGAGTGAAGTGTTTCGAGGGGTTGAAATATTGCAGCCGTCTTTCTCTATGTGCTATTCATCATTGAATTTAATATTATTGTTATTAGTGAAGTGCAACCAGCCGTATTTTCTGCCTTGTGGCCGCTAACGCCCCAGTTACCTGCCCTGGAGGTTAGCGTACTTTTCCAGCAGTGGACCTTTCCTCATCGTGTTGATGCTGTCCGACACGGCGTGTAGTTCGACAGTCTCTTGTATTGTACTGTGCATATATTTTGGGAGGTCTACATTGGTTCTAGTGTTTCCTTGAGCCTTGGTGTTTTCTGAAGACGTAGTACTGTATGTCTCGTCGCCTTTGCCTTAAAGTATTCCATCGTTGTACCGGTGATAGAACGTTAGGCCCCCGGTTAGTCAGTCGGTCGGCCGTTGCGCTGCCCCTACTTTGAGTTGCCATCGTGTTACATGTGTACAACTCTTGGCTGCCTGTCTCACCTTACCTTATGTTTGAGTTACCTTTCCAGGACGACCCTTGGAACACTTGCTGAGAACTGTTAATCTTGTTCACATGTGTGTGAAATCTTATGGGGCTTAACTGCTAAGGTAATCAGTCCCTAAGCTTACACACTACTTAACCTAAATTATGCTGAGGACAAACACACACACCCATGCCCGAGGGAGGACTCGAATCTCCGCCGAGACCAGCCGCACAGTGCTGAGAACTGCTTGTCCTGATTCCTTAGATTGTGATGTTTGTTTTATGGATATTTGTAATTTTCTAACTGTCGTTGGTGTGGCCTTTAGCCAAGCAATAATTTCACTTCTTTCCTGATACAGCCTCCAGCCATGTTACAGTTTGTTTTAAAACGAAGTATTTATCTTAATATGTGCTATCTGGAATTGTTCTTCTGACTTCCAATTTGAGTTGTGTGTGGCCTTCAGCCGAGCAATAGTTTTACTTCTTTCATAGTAAGGCCTTCAGCCGTGTTACAGTTACTTTTTTTAAAGCAAACTTGTTTTAAAAGCAAAGTATTTGTTGAAATGTGTGCTATTTGGAATTGTTCACTGACTTCTAATTCAGGCCTTCAGCCGTTTGTTATTTGAAGTTGCGTGTGGCCTTCAGCCGAGTAATAATTTCATTTCTTTCGCGATAAGGCCTTCAGCCGTTTTACGGGAAGTTTTTTTAAGCAAACTTGTTTTAGAGGCAATGTATTTATTTTAAAAGTGCTATTTGGAATTGTTTTCCTGACTTCTAATTAAGGCCTTCAACCGTTTGTCATTTGAAATTGTTTGTGGCCTTCAACCGAGTGATAATTTCACTTCTTTTATAATAAGGCTTTCAGCAGTGTTACAGTTTGTTGTAAAAAGAAAGTATTTGTCTTAATATGAGCTATTTGGAATTGTTCTTCTGACTTCTAATTCGGGCCTTTCAGCCGTTTGCTGTTTTTTCTTGTGATAAGGCCTTCAGCCGTCATACAACCAACTGTGTTTTTTTTTTTCTAAGAGACTGTTTTAAAATTAACTAAAATTTACGTACTTGTTGTGCAACCGAGAGTAACTGATTACGGCCCCGTCCACAATCGTAATCGTATCAAGCCCCATCCTGAGAATCCAGCTCTCAAAAACTTTTGCCTGTAATCTCTCATGCAAATTATATTAAAACGTCATTAACTCAGACATACACATATTATCAAATGACAGTAACACATAAAATAGCTGTTAAGGGCCAATATTAAAACTTACAATATTAAGACAAATATTTCAGCAAATTCCATAAATTCAGTATGCACGCAAAACTTTACAGAAGACCATAAATGGCGTGTACATCGGTTCACTAGGGACACATCGAAATGCTTGTATGCTTCGGCGAAAGTGGTGCACAAAACCTCACATTTTGTCACAGAGCACTTTAAAAGAGGACATACATGGGATGTAACCAGTTAACTTGAGACACATGAAAATCTCTACGTCTCCTTAAAGCAAGATAGTTCTTTGCAGCACTTAAACACATGAATGCAGACGTAAATACACGACAACCCACACTTAACACTAATTTTAACAAAAGAGAACGAACGAGAGCGAAGCTCTACAGGGCATAACAGGCCCCAACGACGAATAAGAGTGACCAACTAACTGAGATACATAGTTTGACAAGACATTAACTCACGTGCGGCAGGCAACAGCAGGAAAACTACATGAATAAGCCGAACAACGCTGTACTAAGCATAATGACCGACAGAACAACGTCGCTCACACACGTGATCGACCTGTAGCGGCCTCAGCTGAGCACCTCGGCTACCGAGAGAGGTGGCGCAGTGGTTAGCACAACGGACTCGCATTCGGGAGGACTATGGTTCAAACCCGCGTCCGACCATCCTGATTTAGGTTTCCTTTGATTTCGTTAAATCGCTTCGGCCAAACGCCGGGATGGTTCCTTTGAAAGGGCACGGCCGACTTCCTTCCCTAATAAGATGGGACTGATGATCTCATTGTTTGGTTCCTCCCCAAAATCAACCAACTAATCATCTCCTGGAGGCTGTACTCCACACACACACGGTAGCGAGAAAATGTCGACACCTCACACCAGTTACTGGTGAGCTCACAACGTCCGTTGGGCTCCGTATTCAGCAGACGATTAACGGCAGGCCAACGGCTGTTCCCGCTGCCTGTTACTCCACACTATCTGAACCATGCGCGCTGTCTTCGCGGCCAGAGTAGCGCCTCTCTGGTTATCGATGGTCGCCCGTTGTTTAGTCTTCCGATCAGAGGTCTTTGACTGCGAGACTAATTAACAGCGCGTGGCGTGTCGATTGCTCTCCAGTCCTTCAAGTTTGGGTCGGCGGCAGTGCGAGGAGACTTCACGAGTGGCGGATCAGCCTGCTGCTTGCAGAGTGAGAGAGCGAGTGGCCGGTGCAGTGGGGCGCGTGTTGTCCACTTTGATTGTGCGCAGCCGGCATGGTCGCCGAGTACGAGCCCGACGAGAGAACTGTACTCGAGTCTGATTGGCCAATTTGCACTGGTGCTCACAAACAGCGATGACCGTCTGTTAGTTTGGTTGGTTTGGCGGATGAAAGGCTGTTTGAAGCTTTAATGTGTCCCACAGCTTGGTTACAGTAGAAGTACGAGTACAGTTACACTATTATATACCAGATGATCAAAAAGTCAGTATAAATTTGAAAACTGAATAAATCACGGAATAATGTAGATAGAGAGGTACAAATTCACACACATGCTTGGAATGACATGGGGTTTTATTAGAATCAAAAAAATACAAACGTTCAAAAAATGTCCGACAGAGGGAGCTTCATCTGATCAGAAGAGCAATAATTAGCATAACAAAGTAAGACAAAGCAAAGATGATGCTCTTTACAGAAAATGCTCAATATGTCCACCATCATTCCTCAACAATAGCTGTAGTCGAGGAATAATGTTGTGGACAGCACTGTAAAGCATGTCCGGAGTTATGGTGAGGTGTTGGCGTCGGATGTTGTCCTTCAGCATCCCTAGATATGTCGGTCGATCACGATACACTGGCGACTTCAGGTAACCCCAAAGCCAATAATCGCACGGACTGAGCCAAGCATGACGAAAGTGGTGGCTGAGCACACGATCATCACCAAACGACGCGCGCAAGAGATCTTTCACGCGTCTTGCAATATGGGGTGTTTTTTCTTGGTTCTAATAAAACCCCATGTCATTCCAAGCATATGTGTCAATTTTCATCTCTCTATCTACAGTATTCCGTGGTATATTAAGTTTTCAAATTTATACTGACTTTTTAATCACCCGCTACTATTCTGTGACCGTATTGCACCACTGAGCGTATATGTTATGAAACAGCTGTTTGGTCTAAGTGACTTGATTGCAGTAATTTATCCACGTTGTACTGTTCAAGGTTCTTTCGCCCGTTAAGAAATATCTTACCTTCTGTTGGCTGTAATTTAGTACGGTGTTCATATTTAAAAAGCATTCATGTGCTGTTGTTTTTTTAGCGTACTTTAGATATTTTGTGCTTTCAAGGGAATTCCTGTTACTCAACCATTACGTTAAGATTATCCGGCTGGATGATCTCTGAGTTTTTCATAATCATAGTACAAGTATGTAGGCTGACCCTGTTGATTCTCATAAAACGAGGAGGTGTGTATGAACTAGTTGTTGACTTACTGTGTGCTTGCAGCATACGAGGTAACTGGCTTAAAATATTTTAAGTGCTGTTGATCCGGAATTGTTACATAAAGTCAAGTGCTTTTGCTTGTATTGGTCAAATAGTTATTTCTTACTTGAAGTTGGTTTGTTAAGTTGGTATGAGAGGGGGAAATTATCTGTTGGCTTAATTCACAGACAGATAAATTAAATGGTTAAAATTAAATGGGATTTGTGGCGTTTGATTCTAAGGGATAACTCTAACACTTAATTGCTTTCATTGGAAATATTCTGTGTGTGAATGTGGGGTTATGTCTGTTGCCAGTATTAAACACCTTCATTGAACGCTGTGACTTCTTGTCTATACCTGGTGCTGACAGGTTTATGTTACAAGAATCATAAATTCTCCTAAGCAGAATGGCCAAGGGATGGACTATTGTAAAGAGAAGGACCAGCAAGTACACTGAAGAATGTACCCCTTGTAAAACTAATACAAATATTGTGGTGCATAGCTCCCCTGCCCCACAACTTAAGTACTGTTATTATTCCTTGTTTGTCAATGCAATGGATTCGCAAGGATTGTTTCTGTGGTTTAATTGGTTAACTTGAGTGATTTCTCTAGCCAGAGGTTTGCTAAATTGTGAGTTGTAATCATTTATTTCAAGGAGAAAAGTCATACTGGAAGATTCTTCGAATTCTTTGTACACATTTTTTATCGTCAGTATTGTTTTACTATCATTAGTCAGACTTGTACAGTTCACAATGTTCATTAATACTGGTTATCAGAGTTTATTTAACGTTTTCTGAACTGACAATCTGTGTTCAAATGTTAAAAGTTTTGAGAAGACTAACAATAAATTTGTTTCTAAGGTACGTTTGTAAAGTGGCTTGGTACCTTACTACTCCAATCCCGCTCCTGCCTCTGCAGTACCCAGTGCTCCACATGATACCAAGGAGTGGCAGACAAGCAAACAGCCTGCACTCGATACGCATACCCCAGGACTGCCTTCCGGTAGTGGCCACAACTTCAGTTTACAGGTCGGCTCCTATCCAAAGCAATGTAGCGGACCGTGTGTTCCTGTCCTTGTTTGTAGGTAGACTCGTGACTGAGACCGCGCACCAGCAATCGCTTCCAGTATCCCACCTCCGCCACAGGTTACCAGCGTCACGGCGTACCCGAGGCAAATCTCTCTGATATCGATTGGCAGAGACGTGCTGGCATGATGCAACTGAGATTCTCTAAAAACTGCTGCATCATGCGTGGCATGTAAATTTAGTAATTCTTTGCTAGTAACTCTATTCTAAATACATTTCGCTGACTACATCCAGATATCTCGTTGTCTGTACTTACAAAATTATATCGCTGTAAGACACCCAGGAGACATGACGTCATAAACACCGAGCTGTATCAAAACGAAATTGAAGGGCGAAATTCGCTGGTTACAAGTGAAATATGTGTACTCATATATGTGAAAAATATTAAATAAACGTGAATTATTTTTGACATGCACGATGCGGGGTCGATTTCAACCAAACTTGGTACACGTAATACTTAGTATCTGGAAGGAAATACTGTGGAGAAGAGAACCAACAACCTCCTATCTGGGTGTGGATGATAACACAGAGAGAGAATGGGGGATAAGAAGAGAGAGACAGAGAAGAGGCAGGAGGAAATTGATACAGATATGCAGATATGAGGGTGGAGCCATTGGCCAGAGAGAGAGGAGTGAGAAATGGAAAGAGAAAGGGACGAGACAGACAGAGAGTGAGGAGGAGGAGGTGGACAGAGAGAGGGGGAGGATGTAGAGAGATATGGGTTGAGGAGTAGATGGAGGGAGTGAGGGGGAGATAGAGGAAGTGGGATAAGGGGGATTCAGAAGCGAAGGAGGAGGTGGTCAGAGGAGAAGGAGCAGGTTGACAGAAGACTGAGGAGCAGATAGACAGACAGAGCAGGGAAAAGCAAATTTGTACAAACACTCACATGTGTGCAAATACCCACTATATTGCCAGTTGCTTTTTCCCTGCACCTGACGGTCTTCCAGCAAACATACCACTTTAATGACTACCTGATGTTTCCTGCATGATCATAACTATGCCGTAAAGTGGAGTACGCCTGCCGGTATAAATGCATCCCCCCTTCAGTATCTGACCTGCAGCTTAGGGGAAAATAAACAATGATGGCTCGCTTCAACCACGCGTACTTGGAGACAGCACCCTATCTAACAACACACTACTCGTAATATCTATAATTATTAGTCTGCAAATGAAGTAAATGCTGATGAACAGTTGTTCAGAACACTGTTCTCAGTCGTCAATAGAAATATATGCACTTATATCCCTAACACAATGTATAAAGATTGTATACCTAAAACATATCCACAATAATTGAATGGCCATGTATTGTGATTGAGGTTTTCGTTAATTGTAGCGGACAACATGACGAGTGTTTAGATATATGCAAGTAATTTTTAACCTTCATAGCAGCTTCGCAAACCACTCTGACGCTGTCAGAAGAAGATACAAAGTATATAAGCGATTTCATATAGACGAATCAGGTTGTTGAATATCACTTGGACTTAGCACAAGACTGTAGAAGGCAGCATCTTGCGTGGGTACAGAAATTTGGGAAGTGTAGTTTGGGAAGATCACTATGAATATCTGCCTCAATTTAAAATTTCCGTACTAGCGCCATTATATATGTGTGACGATACTAACGTCACCACGAGCACGAACGCGGACATCGTGCGGTGGCCGGTAGCCGAGACGAGCGCGCCTTCGCAGCGTGGTTCGAGTCTGCCCACATCGCGAGGAGGGTGCTGCGGTGGATAACACCCGCAGCTCAGCTGCGCGCAAGGTGGCCGGTCTCTCTCGCATCGTGGTCGGTGTGGTGTGAAGAGGGATAGTCTGCACTGGTGTGGAGAAGGTTGTGAATACTAAGTCTGGGCTTTTCGCGGAAGAAACCGTAGGACAGAATGATTAGACTGTTTTTTTGCTTCGAGTGCTGCTAACAGTCGTGTGCTGGAGCACGGTTCGACTGCGGCATTTGACGGTTTGGTCATGTTTGTACCCACCCATGTAATAGATGAAAGTAAGCACTCCGTAAAATCTAAGCATTTTTGGTATTAAAAGCAGAACGCCTTTATGTCCCTTTGGCTACTGAAATGCCATTCATTTCAGGTTCCAAGCCTGAGGGCCTCTGAAGGCAAATGCTAGTTTGTAGTGCTAATGTTATTAGAGATGTTTGTTTTGATACCTACCTTTTTATTTGCAACCCCACAAAGGGTGCATATTTATCTATTATATGAAATCGCTCTCACTGTATTATATTATTTTGTTGCTAAGGCAACCAGACTTCTGATTTGAGTCTTTAACGCCTGTTTTTTTTTTTTTTTTTTTTTTTTTTTTTTTTTTTTTTTTTATATATGCCATCTTGTCGCTCTGTGGCTGTTTTATAATCAGGCAACTAAATATACTAAAAATTTGATGTGGAATGTATCCAGGGGGAATCCCGTGCGGGAAAAAAATCATTTTAGTTATTTCTAACTGACTTGTTTTATACGAATTTAGCAACGTGCAGTCGTATCATCTTGGGAAGGAACGATATTGATTGCCAGTGATAATTTGGAAACCGTCGGGCAGCTCTCCGTCCATGACGTGTGGTCCCGCCCCCAGCGCACATGGGCACATTTGAGGAAAGAAATCCACAAGCTCTGTCACACCCAGCTGACAGGTCACACCCTCCCACAAGGAGCATTTTAACAGTTTGCACAATTCAACCACCCTTACCTATTTACACGAAATATATTCGCAGCTGTGAATATAGACAACCATCAGCTACATAATGGGGTGACGGCAGTGAAAAATTGCCCCAAACCATGTCTCGAACCCAGATTTCCCGCTTATCGCCAGCGGTCATCTTACACTTAGCTATCCGAGCACAGCTCACGGCTAGACCCAAACTCTCACATGTCGTCAACCGTGTGTCTACAACCTGCACTCGTGCATCCATTATGCCATTATGTACACTCCTGTACAGGGGAGACATTTTACTTGGAAGTCGCTTGCCCGGTGTCAACGGATAAAACCGATATTTCAATGCCCGTGTTATTCAGGAGTACGACGGAATGTCCTTTGGACAGGCGTGCATGTCCGAAGGATATGGTACAAATGGCTCTGAGCACTATGCGACTTAACTTCTGAGGTCATCAGTCGCCTAGAACTTAGAACTAATTAAACCTAACTAACCTAAGGACATCACACACATCCATGCTCGAGGCAGGATTCGAACCTGCCACCGTAGCGGTCGCTCGGTTCCAGACTGGAGCGCCTAGAACCACTCGGCCATCCCGGCCGGCTGTCCGAAGGAAGAGGCACTGCTGAGACTACAGCCATTAAGAAAAACATGAAATATATTTGCAGTTGCGAATATGGACAACCATCAGCTGTAAAATGGAATGACGACAATGAAATCACAGGCACTGCAGATCGGATTTATCCACCGGTACTTGAAAAACGACTTGCAATTAAAATGTCTTCCCAATACGGCAATATACTTAGTGGATGTATGAGCACTGTCTGTAGACATGGTTGACGGCGTATAGAAGTTTAGGTTTGGCCATGAATCGTGCTTGGACGCCATCACCGGACAATGGTCTCTACCAGTTTGTCTTTCTTGAGGGTATTTTTGTTCAGTTGTTGCAACTACTAAAATGCGTGATTTTTTCACGAGTCGCGTTTCGATTTATTGAGGTAAAGCATTATAAGTGGTCTGTAATTAACTTATTTATATTTTGGTTTGCTTTTAGATTCAAAAACAGTTCGTTAAGAATAAGTTGACTTGTACTTACGGAGATTTTTGGTTGATTTCTCGCTTACATTGGGAATGCCGTCTGCTAGCACATCGTAGTTTTTCTGTGTTAGACACTGATAATTTCCGCCTAATTTTTAGGTGTTCTGCAGCACTATGCATTTCTTCTGTTTTTTACAACACACTTTTATGCACACCACTGTATTGTATGTTTTTGTACTTCAAGTATGTGTTGTGGTTTGTGTTTTGTCGTGTTGCCAACTTAACCTTTCCACTACTTTGTCTTTGAACTATAACATTCTTTAAATTAAAATATTGTATGTGTGTAATTCTATTTAATTATGTTTCTGTGTATTTATCTACTGTGTAAGACTAGAGAAGAAATAGCGATGTAGGTTTTGTGTGTGTGTGTGCGTTTGTGTAGGTGAGGGAGAAACCATGATGAGTAGACATAAGTATACAATAACGTGATGGAGTGTGGGTTAGAGGAGAAGGTGAGGACCGAGAACTGAAAGGAAACAGTGAATGGGGGTTGGGAGAGTGGCAGGTATGAAGGATGGGAAACGCTCTATTCTTTTTCATGTAATCAATTGTTCTATATAGAGTTTGCTTTCCAATTTTTATTTGGTCACTGAGCAACTGTTTATTTTGTGTTAATACTTTTTGCATGAGGAAATTTTCTTGCAAAGGTGCGAGGTGTCTGTCTTTTACTGATTTTTATGATATTCACATCCTTTTCAATATTGCTTGATCTATAGTGTTCTAGTTTTAGATGATCTGCAAATGTATCATGATTTTTACCGTATTTAAGTGCTCTGATGTGTTCCTGCCAGTCATTCCAATGTATATCTTCTCACAATCACTGCAACTGACCTAATAGATACCAGATTGTTGGTATATGTATGGTTTTGATTTCAGTTTTGGGATGTACTTTTCTATGAAATTGTTTGTTTTGTAAGCAATGTGTATGCCTTGCTTTTTGAATGTGTTACCTATTTTATGTGTGAATGTGTTGTGGTAGGTCATTGTATGCCATTTTTTTGTTGTAGTGTAAGTTGTACAAGTTAGTGTGGTTTTCTTAGTTTTTTTCATTATTTTTCTCTTTATTTTTTGTTTAGTTTGCCTAACACTGTTTCTTTGTGTCTATTTTTAATGCTATTTGTTTTATAATGGCTAACTCTTTCTGGTAATGAGAAGTCTTTAGGGCGATCCTGTTCAGCCTGTTTAACATGTATCTGATTGCTGCTTGTTTGTGGTTCTGTGGGTGGTTTGAGGTTGCATTTAAGATAATGTCACTTGATGTGGGTTTTCTGTATATGTCAAATGTGTGTTTATTATTGTCTTTTCTTGTGGTTAGGTCTGCCGGCCGGGGTGGCCTAGCGGTTCTAGGAGCTACAGTCAGGAACCGCGCTACCGCTACGGTCGCAGGTTCGAATCCTGCCTCAGGCATGGATGTGTGTGGTGTCCTTAGGTTAGTTAGGTTTAAGTAGTTCTAAGTTCTAGGGGACTGATGACCTCAGAAGTTAAGTCCCATAGTGCTCAGAGCCATTTGAACCATTTGGTTAGGTCTAAAAGGTTGAGTAAGTTTTCTTGTTCTTTTCTATTGTTAACTTTATGTTTTTGTGTACAGTATTACTGTGTTTGTATAGTCGCGGTATTCTATTTTTAGGATCATTTACCATGCATATTATGTCATCCATGTATCTGTACCAGTACATGATGTTGTAGCTTTTGTTTGTTATTAACTCTTCAAATTTTAATTTTTCTGTATGATTCATGAATATGTTGGCTACTGTTCCTGAAACAGGTGAACCCATGGGTAAACCTTTTTCTGGTATATGGTTTTCATGATTGAATTCAAAATAATTTTGTTGTGTCATTAACTGTAATATTTTTATTGTTTCATCTGAGTGTTCATGAGGTGGCTGGTTATGTGTTTTCAGGTTTACTTCAATTATTTTTATGGTTTCATTAACAGGGATGCAACTGTGCATACTTTCTACATTAAAGGAGAGCAGTGTTGCTGTCAGGGATTATAGTGTCTATTATATGTTCTACCAGTTGAGAAGTATGTCTCACTGTTCTTTCATTTTCCAATACATAGTACTGGGTGAGATGTGACTGCATTTATTTTGCTACTATACATGTAAGAGCTGCTCTGAAATTTACCATTGGATGGACTGGGTAATTTTCTGTCATGGACCTTTGGTTGACATCTCATGTTGAGGGTTTGAGGTTTTTTTTCTTGTACTGGTTTCTGTTTCTCTCTGTCTGTAAATGTGTACCCTATGTTTCTGAGGGTGTTTTTAACATGTGTTTTAAATCTGTTAGTTGGGTTTGATTTTAACTTTTTTATGTTGTTTTGCTGATGAATTATTCTGTTTTTTATGTACTCTTCTGTTTTCATAAGGACAACACTATTACCTGTGTCAGATTTTGTTATAATGACTTTTCTGCTTGCAGGTTTTTTTTATTTTTGAGCTGTGTTTCATCATGATTATTTCTGAACTAACTGTTTTCTTTTTAATCTGTGTCGTTATGTTTTTAATGTATATTTTATGTATATGTATATTCAGATTCTATAATGAGATTTTGTGTGTGTCTGTTGTTCATTTGCTGCTGAGTCAACATTGTGTCTTAGATCTTTCTCTAACAGCTGTGTTTCGTTTTTATCTAGTCTTGTATCCGTAAAATTGACCACACAAATGAAGAATCTATCTCTTTGTATACATTGTCTCACTAAGGTCCATACACAAATGGGTGACGCCGCAATCTTTGGGCAATGAATAGGACTCTAATTCTTGGCTCCCCACAGGGAAGAGAACACATTAAAATCAGGGAACAATTCATTTCACAACCAGCACATATCCATGTAATGGCCTTATAATCTGAAGTCACCATACATCGACTTCAAACATATACTATTAAATACACAGTATTAAATATGGGAATAAAACAATACCTGTCAGAATCGCTTGCTTGGGGCATGGTTTACAAAATTTATTGTTGTTCAGAATTCGTGCTTCCTGGAACGGTTTCACTTGTGGCAAATGCAGCCTCATTATCCATTTAGTATTAAGACCCGCCACAACTGAGGCCACCGGTTTTTACAGATCTGAAGATTTTCCCTCACCCCTTAAATTGCGGCAACAACTTCCCTGTTACCTTGTCTGCCCACCATGAGACCAATATGAAATATTGTG
Source organism: Schistocerca serialis cubense (assembly GCF_023864345.2). NCBI lineage: Eukaryota > Metazoa > Arthropoda > Insecta > Orthoptera > Acrididae > Schistocerca > Schistocerca serialis. Next base: position 435,039,479 of record NC_064638.1, on the reverse strand, counting down.
TGCCAAACCTTGTTCCCCAAACATAGTGAGGTCGTCTGCCTTCTTGCATTGTACCAGCGCACCATCCTTTCATGGGCTAGCCTCAACGGACTCTCCTACTCCACTCTCTAATCTTTGCAGTGCCGTCACTGTTCGGAAGCGGGTCATTTATGCTCCACAGGTTGTAAAGTTGGTTTTTCGATGTGAAAGATAAAATGAGAGTGACTGGGGTCTATATGGGGACCTAATGGACAGCAGTATTAAACGCGCTTTCCCAAGTATACCTCCTGCTCTTGTGCGTTCTCAGCAGAATATTCGCTATTACTATTTGAAATTTATTACAGAACTCAATTAGTCTTTCTCCTCTTTCGTTCCTAGAACAAAGCTCATATTCTCCTGTAACCCTTTCTTCCACTTCTGCGCCCACAACAGCATTCCGGCCTCCCAGAAGTATTAGAGTTTTAACTCTCTTTACGTACTACATTACCTGTTCAGTATCATCATATATCTGTCTCTTCATCTTCAGTTTGCAACGTTGGCCTGTAAACCTGATCCATCACTGTCAGTGCTTGTTTGCCCGGCATGTATACCTAAGTTATTGTTGTCGGTCTTGGTTTGCTGTCGTTTCTCATTCAGTTATACCATTTCCTGCTGCCGCTGCTGGTATTACCCTATACTCATCTGACCAGAAATCCTTGTCTTCCTTCCATTTCCCTTCACTGAACAGCGCTATATCTAGGTTGAGCCTTTGCATTTCCCTTTTCAGATTTTATAGCATCCCTACCTCGTTCAAGCTTTTCACATTCCACGTCCCGACTCATGGAACGTTATTCTTTCGTTGGTTCTTCAATTTTTATCTCGTGGTCACCTCCCCCTAGGCAGTCCATTTCCGGAGTTCCAAATAGGGAACTATTTCTGAATCGTTTACTAATGGAGAGATCATCATGACACTTTTTCAGTTACAGGCCATATGTTGTGTGGATACACATGATGTGTCTTTAGTGCAGTATTTTCGATTGCCCTCCGCATTCTCATGCCGTTGATCGTTGATGATTCTTTAGGATTCAGAGGCAGTTTCCCACGCCTGAACCTCTTTCCGCTCCTCCGCCGTCTTGAACAAGGCCGTTGACAGAACAACGGTAGCTTCTGATGTCAGAAGTCTTCAGCTGCCAATGCTGATTATTATTCAAAATTTAAGCGGTGGTGGGATTTGATCCCAGGACCGAGATCTTTTGATTACTGATAGAACACCCTACTCAAAGACTACGGGCGCACCCATATGCTCCTTCAAAGTGACTGCAGTCACGCCAGGTGCCGAAGCGTCAGTTTGGACGATAATTTCCTGATTATAACCGCTAGAACAAGTGCGCCTGCTAAAATTCCTTAGCCCATCAAACGCTGCCTGTTGGGATGGTCCCCACTCTAATCACCTCCTCTCCTTCCTGAGATCATTAAGTGGTGCGGCAGTTTGGGCTACATCAGAGATGAATTTAGAAAGAAATTCATCATATCCGTATAATGGACCTATTCTTTGACATTTCTGAATGACCGCTTCGAATGGATGGCCTTCGTGCGCGCCTGGTCACTATGGACCCATTTCTCCGAAACCACGTGCTCCAATAAGGAAATTTCGGGTTGGGCGTAGTTTACTTTCGATTGCTTCACTGTAAGACCCGCCTGTCTGAGGCGTTCCAGAACTTTCCTAATGTGTATTAAGTGTTCCTCAGAACTTCCACTAAAAATTATAAGGTCCTCCAGATAATGGTACATAGAATGAAATTAAGACCCACCAGTCCTCTACCCAGTATCTGGGAAAGAACAATGGCCCAGTGGCCCCTGTGAACAAGTCAAATGGAAGTCGGTCGTATTGGTGAAGATTACAGTCGATAATGAACGCGGTTACCGGTTTGGACGTCTCTGCCAAAGGGATCTGGAAATATGCTTGGTTAAGGTAGAGTGTGGTAAACAATCGCGCCTTTAGGAACCTCCTGAAACAGGAGTGGAGGTCGGGTAATAGAACAGATTGCAGTACCACCTTATTGTTAAGCTCTCTATAGTCGTCAATTGGACAGACTCTGCCTTGCCCCATCGTACTAGGAAAATGGGAGAGGCTTAAGGCAACTCGGATGGCCTAATCATTCATCCGTCCACCATCTTATCATCTCGAACCTTACGTTATCTCATCCTGGACGGTAATAATCAATATGGTGGGAGGGGGGGGAGGGAGGGGAGGTCACCTCATTGGGGTCTCACCAGTTAACTCGATGTCATATTCCTCCATCTGACCTCACCCGGGGATCAGACAACACATCAAGAAGTTACTCAAACAGCTCTCTAACCCTATGGACTCGTTCTGATTCAAAATGGCTCTGAGCACTATGCGACTTAACTTCTGAGGTCATCAGTCGCCTAGAACTTCGAACTAATTAAACCTAACTAACCTAAGGACATCACACACATCCATGCCCGAGGCAGGATTCGAACCTGCGACCGTAGCGGTCGCTCGGCTCGAGACTGTAGCGCCTAGAACCGCACGGCCACTCCGGCCGGCGGACTCGTTCTGGCTCCAGATGCTGTAGTATGAGTCACCTTTGGCTCCGCCTTCCCTTCTAGTCGCACTGGTCCCAACTCACAACGAACCCGTTGTGCCACACAGACATACACACACACACACACACACACACACATACATACACCGAACGCTGATGACAAAAGGAGATCGGGCGATTCCCCGCGTCGAACACGTATTAAAACTTGCCTTGTCTCCAATCAGGAAACGGCCCTACCTGATAAACAAAATCAGATCCGACGATCATTGTCACATTAAAACCATCCGCCACCTTTGTCACTAACTTATAGTTAAAATTCTGTATCCTATCATTCACTCGAAGACTGTCCAATCACATTTTCGCGTCACCTTAATTCTTACTGCAGGGCCCTCAAGATCGGATAATCGACAGATCTGCTGTTTCATTGATTGATTCGTTGAGGGGATAGAAATTATGGGACTGAACACAGATCTGCTGTTTATCTCTATACCAGTTCTCTGTAATTGAACTGCACGAAATATCAATGTCCGTTAAGGCGCACTGTGGCTCCTCATTAAGACTAGCGCAAACAAACGTCACATCGTTCCCGGACGCGGATACTATCCGCCTACAGAATCCTCTTGTTGCATTCTTGCTCCCCCCCTGCCATCAGATATCCGCCTCCCTCTACCCTACCCCCCCCCCCCCCCCCCCCCTCGCCACTCACGACGCGAGGGCGAGTACAGTCTTTTATAAAATGCCCCTTTTGCTGGCATCTGTAACTGCGGGCTTCAACCCTACCTGCTTTATCTTCTCGTTTTAAAAATCTTCATACCGTATATAAATTTTGAATTGTTTATATTTACCTTTCCGTCCCTCTTAATTCCTTTCTGCTACATGTCTAGCTCTAACTTTTTTACGTGACGATAACTAGCTTCCGCCTCCAACCCATATGCAGCTTTCATTTCTGTTAACTTCATATTATTATATTGTATTTATGCCTTCATATCTTTGATTTCAGTTTCATCTTTAGCTCACCGTTCCTTATAATCCTTATATTTAGCGTCCCTTTCTACCTTATTAATAGCTGTCATTTCCTCTATCTCATAATAGCTGGATTCCATTTATCCGATGTTAAATGTGAAATAAATGACTCAAAAACTTATATAATAAGTAACAACTAGACATGGTAGCGCAGGCAACATTTAGATCAACCACTGACTATGTTGTGTATGCTGCCAACGGATTCGCGATTTTGAAGCTGCAGCCACAGGCCACTTGGTTGTAAAGGTTGTAAAGCAGACAGACGGCTTGTTGAGAGTAATGCCGCTGCACAATGCCCCATCTGCGATCCACCGAACGAGGCCGAGAGACTGGACCCAAAAACTATACGTCGAAACCGCTCGTGCCGCAACAACCAAGTGAACAATCTAACGCGTTTACAGTCCGCCCTGTAAGCAGCAGACTGCTCTTTATCGAAGCCCGAATCTCCTTCTAGGCTGCAAGCTCCGCGCTATTCGCCTCAAGCTCGTCAAGCACCGCAGCAGATGTTATGAGGGTGAGCTGAGCGCCATCACAGATGTTGACGTCATGGTACCGCCCATACTGAGAGGCGATCATGAATGTTAGGAAAATGATCTACCTGCTCATACTCTCAACTGAGGTTGCTCAAAGAATATCAGTTCTGGTCTAGGCGAGACCATCCACAATAGGGACCTCATATTAACCCTGTACTCGTGCAAAGGTTTATTATATCTAAATGTTGATAATTGGGATGTATGGGTTAAACTGACTGCGGTTTTACATTACCTTCTTTCCAACAGGTAGTCTAGAGACCCAAGCTTCTCAGAGATTTGTAAAAGTTCTTCAGACCAATGACTACATTTCGTTACTGTTATACAACTAAATTTAAACTATTAAAAAGAACTAGATGAATATTGTAATGCACATCACATACTGCTCAAGACAAAATTACAAGAAGTTGTCTATCTTTAAATACTGTAATTCAGTAGTTGTAATTATTTAATGCAGTGAGGATCCGGCCTGTCACAACAAAAACATTGAGCATACAGCTTTTAATTTCATGCCGCCTTCACAGCAGCTGTGGCATCCGGACACTCGACGGCTGTCCGAGCATTGTCGTCCTGCATTCGCTACATGCCCAGTCCACGCCACGTACTTCATCTCCGCCAGCGTTTCCAGGTTTTCTAAAACATTTTATGACAGATTACCGCAAGATAAATCCCCATACTTCTGATTTTGTCCGGCTGCTCAGCAATATATATCATACTTTCTCCTATCATCATTATTTATGACGGCACTAAAATTAACGTTCTAAAGGTCATCATGTTCTAAATATTCCAATAACTCCAAAACTAGTGATCAGATTTGAGTTTGTATCAGTCAGAACTACGATACGAGCACCAAAAGTGACAACACTTTTGTTTGAAAAGGCGAAGTTAATAGCGATGTCTCTGTATCAGACAGCAACGAGAAGAGAGTTCACTAAACTGTCGCCAGTCTGGCCCTCTATAATCGGCCCACATCCAGCCTCTAATCGCTGTAGCAGGAATGATGCATACAATAATGAATACTCGTGTGCAGAAATGTTGGTAGTTAACAAAAATTTTAAACAATGCTACACATGCTTGAAAATGTGCGTTTTTACTGTTCAGTATCTTAACTTCTAGAAGGAAACACGTTTTGGTATACCTCAAGGAGAAACTCCAAGTTAGAAATAAGCTGAACTGAGGTACTTCGCAGAAAGCCATTGCTGCTGAGTACAAGGTTGGACGAGCAGCTATTTATGACCTAACTTCAACAAACGAAGAGATAACCAAAGTGTTACAGGGAAGTTATGATGAAAGTGATGAAAAGAGGATGAGAGAACATGAAGATATCCCACACTGTTGATGTTGAAGTTGCAGACATATTTCTGGAGTTCAATGTGCAACAATAAGGAACATGCAGTACCGATATAAAGCCTGTAAAGCAGTTGTGTGATAAACCATACTGCCGTCGCGTGCCATCACTGAGATAACTAAAGAACCTGGAACGTGTTTCATACTGACTGATGCTACTGTGTATGTACACAGTCAAGGACTACGTTTTCCACGAAAATGATTGTAACTTTGGATTTAATAACGTATAATACTCATGTGTTTACACTAAATGTGAGACAGAATCAATAATCCGGCAGTTCCACTAATCCGGCACTCATATAGAAGGGATGCCGAATTAGCGAGAATCTAGCGTATAAATTGTTTAGTGAGTACTTTCTGACCACACAGGCCAACCATGGTAATACTTTTTTTGCTGAAAATACCTTATTCTTATGTTTTTTAGGGTGGGGAATCCTAATATGATACTTAAAACACTGTATCACCCACCATTTCTTCACATTTTGCACTTAAATTTATTAAATTAAGCGATTTTTAAAGTATTTAACAGCTTTTATATAGTTAAAATAATTTAAAAAGGAGGAGTAATGAATTCTGAAAAATATTTGCTGGCAAAAATGGTCTATTCTATTTTTGTGTTAACAGATGGTGTTCTGTTTACGGTCAACCTAACATGAATTTCCCATTTCCTGTACATATGCTCAGTACAGCGTCTAACCGTGGATGTACAATCTCTGCTGACAGTTTTTATTATATTTGTGGTGAATATGTGACTAAAAAACACCAAAGAAACATTACAGACTTTCTGAAAAAGGTTTATCTGTCATACTTTGGATCTAAACTTTGTGCTCAAGATAAATCTTGGGCACCGCATAAGGTATGTTATGTGTGTGTTGAAGTTCTGAGACAATGGTCCAAAAAGGAGAAAAAAGCGTTTAGATTTGCTGTTCCTATGATGTGGAGAGAGCCAAGAAGTCATTCCGATGACTGATACTTTTGCAGTGTTGATATTACTGGTCATAATTCGAAAAACAATAAGCTAATGAGCTACCGTAACCTTTCGTCCGCCATCCGACCAATAGGGAATGGTGTAGATATGCCGGTTCCTAAACCAGCAGATGACTTAAATTCTATTCCAACAGAAGTATTTTCTGATTTACAGTGTGATTTAGATGAACCAGATGATGACAATTTCCTTTGTAATACAGGAAGTCTAGAGCCCAAATTGTTTACTCAGACCGAGCTTAAATATTTGGTTATGTATCTGGGCTTAACGAAAGAAAATGCTGAATTGCTTGGCTGTAGATTAAAAGAAATGCACTGATTAGCAGTTGGAACCAGCATATACATGTATAGAAAGAGAGGGCACCAATTTTCCAAGTTTTTTCAACAAGAAGGTGATTTAGTGTACTGCTCAGACATTCCCAGTCTGATGAATGAGTTTGGTAGTGAATACAAAAAGGAAGACTGGAGGTTGTTTATCGATTCATCCAAAACTAGTATAAAGGCAGTTTTGTTACACAATGGTAACATGTATGCATCTACACCTATTGAACATTCTGTACATATGAAAGAAAGCTATGAAAACCTAAAAACAGTGCTAAATAAAATAGGCTATTCTGCTCATGGTTGGATGGTAATTGGTGATCTAAAGTAACATGCATGCTCCTTGGTCAGCAAGGTGTTTCTTGTGTGAATGGGACAGTAGGGCACACTGGTGCTGAAAGAACTGGCCTGTGAGGGAGTCTTTAAAAACAAGGTGAGAAGAACATTCTACACAAAATCCTTGTAGTTGCAAAAAAACCTACTGCTATCACCTCTACATATAAAGTTAGGCCTAATGAAACAGTTTGTAAGGGCTTTGGCTAAAGATGGCCCACGTTTTAAGTATCTCTGCAAAAGTTTCCACACCTTTCAGAAGCAAAACTAAAATAATGCGTCTTTGTCGAACCTATCATTAGAAAACTGATGTTTGATGTCAACTTTGAGTCCAAAATGACCTTCAATGAGAAAGCAGCATGGGTATCATTCAAGCAAGTCGTTACAAAGTACTTAGGACATGATAAAGACCCAGAATACGTTTCTATTATAGCTACAATGCTAAAGAAGATTAGAAGTTTAGGATGTTTAATGAGGACGAAAGTTCACTTTTTGAACAGTAACTGTGATTACTTCCTGTACAATATGGAAGATTTTAGTGAGGCGCAAGGAGAGCGTTTTCACCAGGACATTAAAGTGATGGAAAAACGCTACCAAGGCCGTTGGAACACCAACATGATGGGGGGACATAATTGTTTTATCTATCTTACTGTAAATACAAACCATGCTTATGTTGTAACAAACCGTTTCATTAATTTCCCCGTATACCGTGTAGCATAGGAGTTTTATACTATGTAGTAAAAAGCATATCGCTCGAAAACTGTGAGTGAGAGCAAAAAAACTAAGGCTAGATTTGGATTCAGCTCATAAAAATCTATAAAGATCAGCTATCAAAGTAAAGAAGATTTTTTAAAAAACTTTTCGTTGGCCTTTGTAATCCAATACGGCGCAGAAAGAATTGCGATATCTTTAACGTTCCGGAAATATTCGTAGTTGACAAATAAATCATTCTGTAGACTGGATGTTGTCAGGTGCATTTTGTTCGGTGAGTCAGCTTTGTTTTGTAGCATGTAGAAGGGGTCAGGCCAAACTAATACGCCACATCACATGTGTTATTTCATGTCCAGCTTCGAAGGACAAAAAAAACTATAGAGGGGAATTCAATACCACATTCGTTCAAGTAGTACAAAACTACTCTAGTGCTTTATTCGGTCAGTAATTATGTGTTCAAAAGACAGGGACAGCGAAACATAGAGAGTGCAACCAGTAATGGACCTGCGACTAACAAGGGGATTATACCTATTCGTCGTCAGCGATTTCGTCCAAATATGCAGGGGGGCAGGCACGAAATGAAAGTGATGAAAGTGGCAGAACTGAGAGCTCTATACGGCCAAGCGTTTAGAAACCAAAGTATTTTGCTAGGGGTCTGGTGAGGCAAGACGCATCTACAAGTAGCTTCAAGAACGGTTGTGTGCAGCGGAAGGAATACAGAATAGAAATCGGAAGCTCGTGGTTTCGAGTCTATCTATGGAAAATCATATATGTACTATTTCTGAAAGGTTTTTTTTGTCGGTACGCCGTATGTCTAATATAACCTAATGAAATTAATGACAGATGTCATTTCAAAGATACACATATAGTTTTCCAAGTTACACATGTAGTTTTATGTTATTGTTTTTGTTAAAAAAAAACCTGTTTTACTGAAACAAAGTAGATGGTGCCACAGTCTGTTTATACAATATGCATTACAGCTCTTATAGAGATTTACATTCTTCACGGAAGCATAGTCCGTAACATTATTTTTCTCATACACGTCGATGTAAAGAATTTAATAAGTGCCATCTACTAACAATGTAATTTCTTTATAATTCACAACAGCGGTTGGAGTTGTATCTTTCAAAGGCGAGCTAAGTGATGTCGATCGACTTTTAAGGGACATCACGAGTAATAATCACCGTTGTGGAAGCAAAATAATTATGTTTGTTGGAAATTTCCGTCAAGTGTTACTCGTCGTTACATATGCCAATTGAAGAGCCTTTGTCGATATTACAGTTAAACGCTCATCCTTATGGTCTCATGTTAGAATTTATGAGTTGATTCAAAATATGAGATGAAATTGTGATCCCGTTTTCATTGAATGGTTACCTAAATTGGATGACGGTGATATACGAAACCAAACAGATTACTTCAACGAAGTGATCAAAATTCGTAAACATTGTTATTGTAATCACGTTAGTTTTATTACCAACATATCAAATGCCAGAGACATCAATGAATAAAATGTTTCACAGTTATATTTAACGGCGACACTATGTCCAAAAAATGCTGCAGACAGAAAAATTAATTGAAATCTTATTTCCAGTTTGTTACCTGGAGAGGCAAAGGTTTACCTGAATTATAATACTGTTCAATTTTAAGAAATAAACAATTTTCAGTGGGCTTAACATAATGCAGCGCCATGAATTGTTCAGACAATAAGAAATTCAGCCTTCAGCCTTTACTGGTCCACCTATAATTCTTGAACTCCTTAAATCCGTACAGTCTAAAACCTCATGAATTGGTTTTAGAGATAATGCTATTATTATATTAATTAGAAATGTTAACGCTAATCAGGAATTAATTAATGGCGCAAGATTAGTGATAACTCCCTTATGCCAGTACACCATCATTCCTAAATCTGTTGACTCTGATGACACTGTGCGCATTAACCTCATAGCTGTGATCCAACCACGGTTTTCCAGTGATACGAAAGCAATGAATAATGAAAGTAGTTTTCACTATAGCCACCAATAAATCACAAGGTCAGACGCTTAAAAGAGCAGGGTTGTGATTACCAGAACCTGTTTTTTTTGCGTGGGTTGATATTAGTGGCTTTTTCATGATTTCGCATATTTAGTGAGATGCTTCATACGCATACAGCCAAAAGGCAAACGATGATCACATTAAAATTACTAAAACGGTTTTCATGTAATTTTTGTAAAATAAAGAAGTTTAACAAAAATAAAATAATCTGAAAAAGACAATAAGTGATTATTATGTGTTTACAGTTAACAATATTATGTATAGTGGTATCTTCTTTTCTTTGCAGTTACTAATATTCTAAATATAATACGTTTTGTTATTAGGTTGGCGCATAAGTTCGTAGAGTGCTTACTAAGTTTAATGGGCACAACAAATACAAGTAACTGAGACTTTAGTCATCAGTGATATATTCTGCTCTACTATTGATACCAGTCTCTCAACGCTGGGGTAACTTTTCGATTCAGCGACGGCAGAAATCACGTGTTTTTGAGGCAAAGAACTCGTCGAGCCAAGTTTGGAGAGCGTTTTCATCCGGAACGGAAGTTTCTTGAAGGTTATTCGATAGAGAGCAGAAAAAGTTAAAATCTGAGGGCACAATATCTGGTGAATAACTTGGGTGCGGAATGACTTCACAACCAAACTCCTGTAAAGTGGTTTTTGTCCGTCTGGCAGAATTCGGGCGGCCGTTCTCATCACTTCACGCAGTCTTGCTGGGCGTCGTTCTTCGATTGCGTCTGCAAGACGTCTTAGTTGTTGACAATAAATGTCAGCAGTCATGGTTACATCTCGAGGAAGCATTCGTTAGAACACCACACCGGTGCTGATCCGCCAGATGCATAACATTATCTTTTGTAAATGCGCGCTGGTGTTTTCAAGGGAAGTTGTTGCTTTTTTGGGATCCTCCATTCCTTTCTTTTCCTTATATTAGGATGAAGACAGCATTTCTCGTCATCAGTAACGATACAAGTTGGGAGTGGTCGGTGTTGTTTAGGAACCAACTGGTGACGAGCAAGTGGAGGCGCACATGTGAACGCCCGTCAATTTTGTGATTTTGGCTTAGAGCGTGCGGTACCCACACACCCGAATATTTGAGAATTCCCCATTGCATGCAAATGTCGCACGATGGTAGAATGACCACAGTTCATCAAATTTGAAAGTTCTCTTCTACAATGATGTGAATCTTTGTGGATTAAAGCATTTAAACGATTTTCATCAAGCCCCAAAGGTCTTCCTTACCTCCAAACGATAAAATGACTCTGTGTAAACTCAAATAGCAACAGTGAACTACAAACAAAAAATTATAGTCGATAAATAAGCCAGTAGCAACCGGAATACCAACATCCAAAACAAAATAACTACGAAATTACAAACCAAACTTATAAAAAATACCTGCATTTACATATTTCTTCATTACTATATTACCTGTCTGTCAGTAATTAGAATGGATTTATATTATTTTCACGGGTACAGTAGTTTCTTTTATATTTTCAATTTTACTTTGATTAACATCGAATTTAAATCGTAATAATACCCATTCTATTGTATTTCTTAATATTTTCAAAAACGACATGGAGAAAAGTTACAGGAAAATTTGAGATTGCAAATAAATTTCCAATCAAGATTACACTTACAACGCCCGTGAGCACGTTACAAATAACTTCCCAAGAAGGGACTGGTATTAAACAGAACGGGTAATAATGCCAATCTATAACGAGTGCAAGATGCCGAGAAAAACTGCTGCTTCCCCTGTTTTTACGGTGAATATCACTCCAGTGCGTGTAAGTAATCATGTGTTAAATAATGAATGTATCTAATTTCGTAAACAAAGTAGTTATGTACGCCTTACAATCCCATCCCGGAAATTTATTCGGAATCCTAAAATTTTCTTTGCATTTCCATTTCATGCCTTTTATATTGTTCAGAAATTGAAACATCTTCTAAGCTAGAAGGATGGGCATTTCCGAATGAACTTCTGACCAAAATGCGATTCTGGCGGCTAGTGTCAGAGGTCTTTCTTAATCCAGCTTTCGAGCTTTTGTGGTGATAGTTACATAGAAACTTTTATCATCATAAAATATATTTCTTTAAAAGTCAAATAAAAATTTTCGTAGATTTATTTTCAAAAACGCTTTAACATATCAAACAATGTTCATAAAAATTTTCATCCCCTATTTCACCCCTTACGGGCTACATTTCTGCAATCAGTGAAACACGTATATTCTTATATCTAACCGAGAACTTAAAAAACAATTTTCATTTCTTTAGTTAGTCTTCAGTAATGATTTGCTTTCAAAAACGCTTTCACCGACTGTTTCATTACCATAGGGGTTAAATTTCTAAAAATGCTGAAACACATTTCTTTATTTCTGACCGAGAAACCAAATACCGATTTTTGTAGTTCTAGCTTCAAAATTGCATCAGCAGCGACATGTTTTCCAAACACCTTTCATCTCTACTTTCGTCACCTTAGGGGTGGAATGTCGAAAAATCTCTTCTTAAACAATGTGTACTGAACAAAATCAACACCCTCTTCAAATTTCAATTTTCTGTTCTGAGAGAGGTTTTGGCTGGGCGATTATGAGACAGACAGTCAGGACATTGCTTACTATACGTCGAGGCAGCTTAGTGCCCTCTGTTTGGCTCGTGTAGACTGCATGGCCTGCAGGGACTATTTTGTTTTTATTTAATCGAATTTATATGTTGTTCACAAACTGCAACAGCTTCTAAGCTTTTCAGCCAAATTAAGGCCACACAAGCATGGCCTTCTCCAAATCAACTTCTGATCCAAAAGCTATTCTGGTAGCTAGAGTCCCAGGTTTTTGTTAATAATGTCCTTTCCTGCTTATGGAGATATTTCCATATCAAAATTCCTCCCCTAACACATTTTTATTTATATCTAAGCAAGAAAAGCAATACCAATTTTCATAATTTTAGCTTTAAAATTTTAACACTGAAACGTAATTTTTTTTTAATTTGTAACCGAGAAATCAAGTACTAGTTGCAATAGATGTAGTCTTCGAAATCCTTTAGTAGTTCTTCAGTAACTATTTACAAAAAAATCTTTCATGCACTCCTTTGTCTCCTTAATGGTTCAATTTCCAAAAATTCTGAAGGTCTAATTTTTTATTTTCTGTCTGAGAACCCCAATACGAGCTTTCGTAGTTCTAGCTTCAAAGTACGCTTACTAGCGACAGACATCCGCTATTTCACCTCCTTAGGAGCGTTATTTCAGTCAGTCCCCTCTTAAACGATGCCTGCAGCTTAAGATCCACACCCTCTCCAAACTTCAAGAAGCCAAACACCAATTTTCAAAGATTTAGCTTTAAAAATGATTTCACAGTAAACTACTTTCAGAAAACACTTCACCCCTATTACAGTTCCTATATTATTGAATTTCCAAAATCAGTTACATTATTGTATCTTATGTCTAACAGAGAAGCCAAATACAAATTTTCATACATGTAATTTCAAAAATGCTTGCACAATGAGATAGTTCCTATTTCACTCCCACAAGGATTGAATTCCAAAAAAACAGTGAAATACGCATTTTTTAATATCCAGCTGAGAGACCAAATTTAAATTTTCATTGAATTAGCTTTAAAATGCTTTCATAAGAAAATGTTATAAAAAATCTCATCGCTATTTCACCCTCTTAGAGGTTCAGTTTCCATAAACACTGAAATATGTACTTTTTTATTTGCGTTAGAGAAGTCAAATAGAAGTTTTCATAGTTGTAACTTCCAAAAACCTTAGTAGCTCAATAACGATATATATTCAAAAAAGGCTTTCATCTACTATATCACCCCCATTAGGTTAAATTTCCAAAAATACTGAAACACGTATTTCTTTATCTCTGACCGAAAAATCAAATACCAATTTTTATAGGTGTAACTTCAAACTTGCCTCATAGCGACATTTGCCTTAAAAAAATAAAAAATAAAAAAAATCGTCCCCTGTTTCAACCCCTTAGGATTGGAATTTAAAAAAAAACTTTCTTAAACGACCCTTACAGTATAGGCTGGGTGATGATGAGTTATTCAGTCAGTTAGGATATTATCTTCTGTGTGTGGAGATTAATAAATACAGCATATTGTGTTTTCAGTGTAAGTAGCGTAAAAAATTAAAGAAAGTTCCATGTAGGACTCGACCTCATGACCCTCGCATTACCATTCTGTACTCTTTTTGCTGCGCCAAGCCGTGCCTGAAAACTATGCTAACATAAACGGCGCATGAAGTGCCCGATAAGCGCCAAAAATGCTATTTTTTTCTAAATGCTTGGCCATATGGAGTTCGCACTTCTCTCACTGCAGGCCCTGCATATACAGCAAATTTGAACGAAACTGTTGATGATAAGCAGGCACGGTTCCCTCGTAAGAAGCGCGGGCCGTACACTGGAATGGCAGATCGGACAACGAATACTCGGCGGACAAATTTTTACTCACCTTGCGCTGTCTGTTGTTGTTATCGATTGCATTACAGACTAATAGAACCGAAGCCGCTTTGCTACAGTACTGCAGTAAACCGTGGATAATTATTTTCACTATGTGAACGAGCCCACATTGCCTCATCTGCTGACCCATGCTGCGCATTCTGCTGAGGCCTTGCTACAACGGGACCGATAGCCTTCGTAGTCTGGTCCCTTCAACCCCCACAAACCAACCAACCATCCAACCTTGCTACAATGCTACTCCTGCGCTGCAAGATTATTGATTATTCTTTGCGTTTTACTGTCCCTGTTCACACTTATCATTAACCTGAAAATTGTTCGTGGCTGATTTTCTCTGTCTGTGGAATGAGTACATCAGCTTTCACATAAGAGTACAAAAGTGGTTCAAATGGCTCTGAGCACTATGGGACTTAACTTCTGAAGTCATCAGTCCCCTAGAACGTAGAACTAATTAAACCTAACTAACCTAAGGACATCACACACATCCATCCCCGAGGCAGGATTCGAACCTGCGACCGTAGCGGTCGCGCGGTTCCAGACTGTAGCGCCTAGAACCGCTCGGCCACTCCGGCCGGCATTAGAGTACATTTTGTTTGTAATGGAAAACTAACCTACGTTTCTTTCCATGCCAGTCGCCGCATCGAGCACCTGATGGGAGTATTTGCTTGGGCTGGCTCAGTCTATAAATACTGCATAAACGAAATTGCAGATGTCTACCGGAAGATCAGAGAAAAGACATGTGACTTCTCTTAGGAGCGTAAAGTAGTGTAGGAATCGGAATAAACTAACGTAGATGTGTATGCGGTGTCAGTTCCGTCGGAAACGTCCGAAAGAAAGGACACCATTTCGTTCCAGCAGCCATTGTCATTTAAGACACCAAGATATTACAGGTATTGGCCTTGAATGGGCATCGAATAAATTAATGGGGATAATTGAAAATTTGTGCCAGATCGGGATTGGAACCTAGATCTCCTACGTGCTGGGCAGATACGCTAATCACTGCGCCATCCCGACAGTGTTCAGCACAACCTACACGGACTACCCAAGCACACCTCGCGTCAGACACAAATTTTCATTTTATCGATACACTTCTAATGTAGTGGCTCTTGCGCATCATCGTCAATGCTCGCGGCATTCCGCCGATTCCCATAATAATTCGAGCCTGATGAGCATCTGCACTCTACAGGCCATCCACATTCCAATTATATGTATCTCTTAGTAAAATCGGCAAAATACTGCAAGAAATGAGGATAATGGGCTAGGGCCACTACGTCAGCAGTGTGTGGTAAGTTGAGAATCTGGGTCTGACGGGTGACATTCTAGGGTACTCCACGAAGTTGCGATAAGTACTAGATGGCGCAGTGATCAGAGCATCTACCTAGTAAGCAGCAGACGCAGTTTCGAATCGCAGTTTGGCGCAAGTGTCAGCTTTCCCAAACGATGTAGTCGATGCCTGCTTGCAGACAATGTCTGTTACTCCTTTGTGTCTTGACGTTGCAGTATTTTTCGTAATTATTACTACATTGTACCTTTTGTGCTTCTGGTTCTAATATGTATTCTTTATGCTTAAACTTCCAATGGATAACGTGTGCTTGTGTGTGTGTGTGTGTGTGTGTGTGTGTGTGTGTGTGTGTGTGTGTGTGGACAGGTAGGTGGTATGTGTGCACACACTTGTCAGGGCATAACTTTCGTGTGTATCTCCGTAATGTTCTTGCGTAGTGACTGTTCTGTTTCCCGAACATGGAATTTGCCTGTCCAACACTCTGATTGTTGAATGGTACAAAAACTGTAAACAAATAATATGCTCAATACACTGTGTAGTTATATTAATGTCACTATGTTGGACATTAGTATGCTAAAATCAATCACAGACAGCATGTGGCAGCACTTGCAGGGGTAAGTATATGAGGCATTCCGTGGGAGGAGAGGGGGAGGCGATGGAAAACACTGTAGTCCCTATCATGATGAGGAAATGGAGCGATGTATCTGAAGTCCAAAAGAGCATGGTCCTTGGCTTATAGGGCAAGGATGGAATCATAACCGAAACTGCTAAGTTTATAACCTGTACGAGTGCTGCTGTGGTTAAAGCATACAGTGCATGGCAAAACGGTGTTATCTAAAACCGCTACTGAGGCAACTCTGGTGCACCACAGGCCATAGACGATAGGGTTGAGCGACGGCTGCCGAGATGTGTACGGGTGAATAGACACGTAACTGGCCACCGAGATGAAGCAAGGCGCACCAGCAGTGTCCCCTCAACGATCTTTCAGCGAACGTTGCTTCGTATGGGCCTCTGCAATAGGCAACCACTGGCGAAGAAGGCTGCAATTTGCGCGCCAATACCGCAGCTAGACATCCACTGACGGATAAAGCAAACACCCTGCAACAATCATCTGAAGGATCGAGGCCGGAGAGCGGAACGTTATAGCTTGGGGAATATTTTCGGATATTCTCTGAGTGATCTCGTCATGCTCGAAGGCATAGTGGATCAACGCGAATGTGGATCTATCCTTGGGGGCCACGACCACCCCTACATGCAGTTGTCCGCAGCTCGTGGTCATGCGGTAGCGTTCTCGCTTCCCGCGCCCGGGTTCCCGAGTTCGATTCCCGGCGGGGTCAGGGACTTTCTCTGCCTCGTGATGACTGGGTGTTGTGTGCTGTCCTTAGGTTAGTTAGGTTTAAGTAGTTCTAAGTTCTAGGGGACTGATGACCATAGATGTTAAGTCTCATAGTGCTCAGAGCCATTTGAACCATTTGAACCTACATGCAATTTATTTTTCCCGTGCACAACGGCATCTACCAGCAGGTCAATGCAACCTGTCACACAACTCTCCGTGTATGTTCGTGGATCTTGCCACCGAACTCCTCGAATTTAAACCCAATCGAGAATCAATGGGACCACTTCGATTGGGCTGTTCGCACCATGGATCCCCAACCGAAAACCTAACACAGTTGGTCTCGGCAGTAGAGTCGACATGACTCCACATTCCAGTCGGTCTATTCCATAACCTCTCTGTCTTAACTACATGTCTCGCAGCAGTCCGTGCTGCAAGAAGATGGCAGTTCAGGCTTTTGACAGAGGTGAAATTAATGCTATTCGACAGTGTATAACAGAAAATGTATCTCACAAGGGAACCTCCCCATCGCACCCCCCTCAGATTTAGTTATAAGTTGGTACAGTGGATAGGCCTTGAAATACTGAACAGAGATCAATCGACAAAACAGGAAGAAGTTGTGTGGAACTATGAAAAAATAAGCAAAATATACAAACTGAGTACTCCATATGCAAGATAAGCAACATCAAGGATAGTGTGAGCTAAGGAGCGCCGTGGTGCCGTGGTTAGCGTGAGTACCTGCGGAACGCGAGGTCCTTGGTTCAAGTCTTCCCTCGAGTGAAAAGTTTACTTTCGCAAAGTTATGATCTGTCCATTGGTTCATTGTCGTCTCTGTTCACTGTAATAAGTTTAATGTCTGTGTTTTCCGACCGCACCGCAAAACCGTGCGATTAGTAGACGAAAGGACGTGCCTCTCCAATGGGAACCGAAAACATTTGATCGCAAGGTCATAGGTCAACCGATTCCTCCACAGGGAAACACGTCTGATATATTCTATACGACACTGGTGACGGCATGTGCGTCACATGACATTAATATGTTGTCGACCCACCTAACTTGTACACTTGGCGAATGGGTAAAAAGATTCTTCTACCTTGCCCGATTTAGGTTTTCGAGCGGATGTGATAATCACTCCCAAAAAAGTGATGAAAATATAAGAGTTTGTCACATAAACTGCAACAAATGAATGCAACAGTTTCACAGTCGCATCGGACGGATGGACGGACAAATAATAATTGTCTGAAAATAAAAAAATTGAACTTTTCACTCGCGGGAAGACTTGAACCAAGGATGTATCGTTCCGCAGCTGCTCATGCTAACCACGGGACCACGGCGCTCTTGAGCTTAGAGCATCCTCGATGTTGCCTATGATGCACATGGAGTACTCAGTTCGTATATTTTGCTTATTTTTTTCATAGTTGCACACAACTTCTTCCTGTTTTCTCGATTGACCTGTGTTCAGTTTTTCAATCCCTATCCACTGTACCAACTTATAATTAAATCTGAGGGGGGTGCGATGGGGAGGTTCCCTTGTCAGCATATGAGAGTGACAGCTTGTGAACAGCCAAGACTTTCATATTCACTGACGTGCGAAACATTCATGTGGAGTTACAGTTACCAATCTTACAAGAAACATGCTACCATAGCGATTCTCATAGAACCGCTGCGAAGGGTACGTCTTGCCTCCGCTCTCTTCGGTCTTCTATCACCGGAACACGAGCCGCGCGCTTCGTCCCTCGGCTGGTAGCGGTTTCGCCAAAACAAATATTATGCTTGGTGGCCGATACACCGCGGCGCCGGATGCAACCAAAATACGGCGGCCTTATCGTTGCATTCGGCGGGCTCGGTCGCATCCACCGATCTCGCGGCCACACCCAGCTTCCACTTCGGTACTGGCGCCCTTCCTTACATTCCACTCCCACACTGATGCCAAAAACGTAAGTTGTTTTTCAAGTTTATGAAGCGAAACAAATCTCTGTTAATGTGAAGGCAATCCGCCACATATTGCATATTACTATTTTATCATTAGTAGTATTACTAACTTGTCAATGGCCTTGCCGCAGTTGTAACACCGGTTCCCGTCAGATCACTAAAGTTAAGCGCTGTCGGGTTTGGCGAGCACTTGGATGCGTGACCATCCGGTCTGCCGAGCGCTGTTGGCAAGCGGGATGCACTGAGCCCTTGTGGGGCAAACTGAGGATCTACTTGATTGAGAAGTAGCGTCTCCGGTCACGAAAACACAACGGCTGGGAGAGTAGTGTGCTGACCACACTCCCATCCACATCCGCATCCAATGACGCCTGTAGGCTGAAGATGAGACGTCGGTCGGTCAGTACCATCAGCGTCTTCCGAGATGTGTTCGGACGGAGAGAGTGTTACTAACTTCAAACATTCAGGCAGATTAAAACTGGTCGACGGACTGTGACATCAGACCCGCCCACACTGTTCTGCTTCGTCTAGTACCTTATCTCCTACGATCCAAATTTCAAAAAAGTTCTCCTATGTATCTTGTTGTCGTTGTGGTCTTCAGTCCTGAGACTGGTTTGATGCAGCTCTCCATGCTGCTCTATCCTGTGCAAGCTTCTTCATCTCCCACTACCTACTGCAACCCACATCCTTCTGAATCTGCTTAGTGTATTCATCTCTTGGTCTCGCTCTACGAGTTTTACTTCCACGCTGCCTTCCAATACTAAACTGGTGATACCTTGATGCCTTAGAACATGTCCTACCAACCGATCCCTTCTTCTAGTCAAGTTGTGCCACAAACTCCTCTTCTCCCCAATTCCATTCAATACCTCCTCATTAGTTATGTGATATAGCCATCCAATCTTCAGCATTCTTCTGTAGCACCACATTTCGAAAGCTTCTATTCTCTTCTTGTCCAAACTATTTATCGTCCATGTTTCACTTCCATACATGGCTACACTCCATACGAATACTTTCAGAAACGACTTCCTGACGCTTAAATCTATACTCGATGTTAAGAAATTTCTCTTCTTCAGAAACGCTTTCCTTCCCATTGCCACTCTACATTTTATGTCCTCTCTACTTCGACCATCATTAGTTATTTTGCTTCCCAAATACCAAAACTCCTTTACTAATTTAACTGTCTGTGTATCTTGAGCGTCCATAAATTCCAGAAGCCAGTCCGAAGGCTTAGTTATTTCTCCACTACGTTCTCCCAGGAGTGTTAGTCCCGCAACGTATCAAGGAGGACTTCTATGAAGCTTCGAATGTAGGAGAAGAAGTACTGGCGGCAATACACTGTGACAAAAAAAAAATCACGGGATAGCGATATGTACACATACAGATGGCGGCAGTATCGTGTACACAAGGTATAAAAGGGCAGTGCATAGTCAGAGCTGTCTTTGTGCTCAGGTGATTCATATGAAAGGTTGCTGAGGTCATTATGGCCGCACGGCGGCAGTTAATACACTTTTAACGCGGAATGTTAGTTGGCGCTAGAGGTTTGGGACATTTCATTTCGGAAATTGTTAGCGAATTAAACATTCCGAGCTCCACGGTGTCAGGAGTGTGAAGAGAACATCACATTTCAGGCATTACCTCTTACCACGGACAACGTAGTGGCTGACGTCTTTCACTTAACGACCGAGAGCAGCAGTAGTGTCCCACGCATTGGCAATGTATCACAGAAGGCTGCAAATATTTTCAAAAATCACAAAGTGAATACTGGATTTTCTACTTCTAATAAACTACAATGAAAACTAATACATAATACAAAGTGTGATCATGATCCATACTCAGAAGCTGGAATATACAAGGAACATACCAGGAATGCTCCGTGTTCTACCTAGGGCAGAGAGGCCGAAATTTTAATACCAGGTACACAGAGAACATTAAAGCCTACACACACACACAACGGATACACTACATAAGCCACAGCAACATACATACATAACACAGGACACCCATTTGGAAAAAAAAGAGCAAAACGTCAAAGAACTTCACCGACTACATAGAGGACATAAAATGGATTTGGAGAAAAACTGGAGATATATTCACAATGCAAAAAATATGAAGATAAAATATTAAACAGAAAACTTGATTCTGAATCAGTTAATTTCTTCAGATGTTTCGATAGTACATTTAAATAAAATAGTAACACATAGAAATAAGCACAATTGTAAAATCGGTATAAGGAAACTATGATCCAAACTGTTAAGATGAAGAACCTCTATATAAAAGCATATCATACTCTTGGGAGACCTATAATGTTAGCCGGCAGCAGTGGCCGTGCGGTTCTAGGCGCTGCAGTCCGGAACCGCAGGACTGCTACGGTCGCAGGTTCGAATCCTGGCTCGGGGATGGATGTGTGTGATGTCCTTAGGTTAGATAGGCTTAAGTAGTTCTAAGTTCTATGGGACTGATGACCTAAGATGTTAAGTCCCATAGTGCTCAGAGCCATTTGAAACATTTTGAACCTATAATTTTATCCCTGTTAACTACTTGTAGAAACGTCTTTATAACTGTTTTGTTTATGTAACATATTTTCCATGTTTAAAGAGTGCAGCAAATTGTCCGCGACATTTAGTGTGTGTGAGACTGCACAAATGGACCATAAAGAAACTGTAAGTACAAATTCTTCTAAAATTTCGCCACTAACTTTACAAAAAGATTGATAACCAACTAAATAATGGCGTGTTCCTTATACATTGCAGTAAAGTCAACGAAATAAGCAGACTCACAAATCGACAACATCACATAGAAATGGCATAATACACACAAAAAACGCACTTGAAAATTGGAATAATTTCCCGAAACGAGTCGTTTGAAAAGTAAATAAAGAAAATCGTGACTGGTAGCAAAAGAATTACCTATAAATATACCTATTGTTGTTCACAATCGCAGGGTTTCCAAACCATTTATAATGGATCATATCAGATAGAAACAGAATGTTTGGCACGTCATTCAGTCGTGTGTGTTGTGGGCAGAAATTCATTACGGTGCTTACATCCCCTCAGTACCTAATAGTGTGACGCCCTTATTCAGTTACAAGAGACCAATAAATCCCAGCTGGGAATTTGCAAGATGGTAAATGTGAAAAGCAAGTAAGAATTTTATTTGTTTGATAGATAGTAACAGAAATTGCGAGGTTTGTTTAGCGAGAAGTAACTGAGACTCCTGTTTGAGTGCAAAGCATAAGAGTAACTGAGACTGTGAGGCTTGTCTTTGGGACATAAACACGATCTGATCACCAAATAACCTAAGCATTTACCTTGTTACACAATTAAGTCCCCACTTTCCTTATCAAGATAAATTTGTAGCACGTGATGCTATTTCATTCGTATCATTTAACTGAAAAGTTGATAAGATTAAATTAGAAGACAATCTAAACCTACGAGCGAAAAGATTGGGGCTAAATGCAAATCCTTACCCTCTCTCTACGCTGACTGTGCTGGTTGTTAACAGGATCAGTGCGCGTTATTCGTTGTACAATAATTAACTGGATTGGAATAACGAAAGCTGAATCATTTATATACTTTTATTTATTGGGCCGTAAATAATGAGATATACCCTGTTGTCATTAACCACAGCACTCTGAAGAGGTAAGCAATAATCAAAGAAGTAAGAACAATAAGACTGCTATGCAGTAAACATGTATTTGCTCAATGAATATAACTAATGTTAATTAATGAAATAGAAGGTATTGCTATTTAATAACTAGAAAGTTGACGTCGACCAAGTAGAGGGTGACTTTGGAAGCGGTCGATGACCTCTTACGTAACAGAATCTAATACGTTGTCGTCGACGGCCAGTATCCTTTAGAGACAGAATATCGTCAGGACTGCCCAAGGGATGTGTGCCAGGAGCGGTCTTATTCTCTGTACATACAAATGATCTGACGGACAGGATGAGAAGCAATCAGATGCTGTTTGCTGATGTGCAGTGGTGTACGGAAAGGTGTTCTGGTTGAATGATTTTAAGAGGATACAATATGACGGATTAAATTTCTAGTTGGTGTGATAAATGGCAGATTGCTCTAAATGCAGAAGAACTAAATTAATGCAGAGGAATAGGAAAAACCAAACTCGTAATGTTCGAATACAGCATTAGAAGGGTGCTGCCTAACATAGTCTCGTCGATGAAATATCCACGCATGACTGTATTGCCTTATGAAATAGAACGATGATGTAAAGGCAAAGCAGGTACAGCAAACTGTTGACTTCGGTTTACTGGGAGACTTTTACGAACGCGTGACTCATATGTAAACGGAAACAGCATATAGAACTCTAGTGTGACCCGTTCTTGGGTACCGCCCAGAGTAAAGGAAGACATGAAAAGAATTCAGACACACTGTTATGGAATGACAATATCTAATGTCGGCGGAAACTCTGTGCTTGGGAAACAAATCGTAGAAAATGCATGAGTAACGACAACAGCAAAAGAAAAGAGCGTGGTACCTCGACACAAACAAGGGAAAAATCACAACATTATAAACTATAGCAAACTGTTAATTATGCAGTAGGTTTAAAGTTACAAGCATTAACTACCAACACCTTCATCGGAAAAAGAAAGTAAACAAATAAAAACACCGAGGACAGCACGAAGAGGGCTGAAAAATGTCAGGCTGAAAACAGAACTACAAAACGGTGTTTGCTGGAGGAGGGATTTTACTCCAGTGAATATTCGTGTTTTATCAGAAAAGGTAAATAATTCTGCATTTAAACCTTAATTTTTAGTATTCTGTACCTCAATAAGTACAAAAGGAATCGTTATAGGTTTACTCTGTTGTCCTTTGTCTTTTTATCTGTCTCTCTATGTGTTGACTGTTAACAGCCCTTGTTCTCAGGTACTAGTGCAGGTATTAAGTTTAAATTTATGACAGGTGTTAAGGTCTGTAGTCTCTTGGTCGTATAAGATCTTTAAGCTTTTACGTGAATACAGTCAAAATATACGGTCATTTATGTCACGTTTTGATACTCGCAAACTCACTCATCGAAACATCAACTTCCCGTTGACCTAGAATCACAAAATTTGGAAAGCAGCAAGGTTTTACGGAATAAGTAAAGGAAAAAATCTTGAAAGTGTCGGATTGTGATGATATCACACAAAAATAGATTTATTTGCCATTTCCTGTTTGTCTGTCTGTCCGTTTGTCTCGAATGGGTGCAGGCATGAAGCTGAAATTTTATGTCAAATACTAAGATCTGTGGTCCCCTGGCGGTGCAAAAATGTGAGTTTTTAAGTGAATTCAATCAAAGGATAAGGCCGTATATTAAGACCGCTTTTCACAGGGACTTGTCACCAACAGGGAGAGGTATCAAGCTGACATTTATGTAATGTACTAAGGTCTAGAGTTCGTCGGTAGTGTAAACACTTTAAGCTTCTACGTCAATGCAATGAAAAGATACGGTCATGTGCGTTACATATTTTGATACTCGCATACTCACTCGTCAGAATCTGCTGATGATCTATCTACATGCATAATCAAGTTTGTACGGAACCCTCAGAGAGCGAGTACTGGTGTCAACTGTCTGGTATTTTTATACAAAACTGTTCCAGTGTTGACATTTTATATCTGACTGTCATCAGCCTAATATGACGTGAGATTAATCAAAAAACATTAGATCCACCTGAAAATATGCAAGCAGGCGACACTTCCTGATGTAAACGAACGTAGGCTACAAAAAACCATTACTGACGATGTTTTATATCAATAAAACGAAACGCTTATCTTGATATAAATACGTAGTTCCTTACAGTTACACAGACGGATATTAAATGGGTTTAATAATTGTAAAGCAGCTACGGACGTCATGGCCTCACAAATTCAAAATTTAATGAGCCATTTAAGATATCAAAATATTTGAAGAACTTTGCATACTACGCGGAAAGAGTAATGACCGCATTCGTGTAACTGACAGGTTTCGAAAAAATAGTACTGTCATCTTTGTAGCAGGTAGTCGATTGAAGATGGCATCTCAAAGTTGTTAAAATAAGATCGCCTGTTTTCAACTTATTACGTGTGTTTTATGAGAAAAGGCAAATAAACCTGTACTTAAATTTTCTTTCATTTTTCCTTTTTATAAATAAAACTTCTTTTTGCTGCAGCTGGAATAACTGTTGTTCAAGGAACTACTCAAGTAGCGCCGTGTATCGCGCCAAGTTGATTGTACTTGGACACAAGAAATACTTTTACCCAATTCGTTTATTTAAAGACGAATGAATATTGATATTTGTGGATTTTATAAATTGCTAATAATGGCTATTAAGTTATGATTCGTTAAATGTGAAAGACACGGTATTGTGCGGCCTAATACTGATACAGGCTTAGCTATGATTTATATCATCCCATCAGAGGACAGGACATTGTCGTGAATTTTGGGGGCTAAACAATTGCTTTATGAAATCTAGAGGAACTTTGGGGGTCAGTATTTATCATGTTTGGACACGTGTATTAGGAGCTCTGAATAGATTTGATGATTTTGTGGAATTATGAGCTAAATGTGAATGGAGTACTGCAAAGAGAACGCGAATGTGTGTTGAAGAAGAGCACGCAAGATTCCGATTTTTAAGTGTAAACTGGAACTATGAAATTAAATAAAATCTGCGTGACGTATTGTGCTAGATGGGACCGATAACTATACTTTCGAAGTGATCTAGTTGTGGAGTATCTGAGTGAACATTTTGGAACAGACAATCCCTTTTGTAACCATTTGGTAACAGGTTGGGTTGCTCACTATAAGCTGGTTACGGTGAGTCTCTGTGATTACATGTGTGTCGGAGTTCTAACATCAGATTAGCATGGGCTTGGTGGCGTTTATGCATCGAGCAGGTAACAATATATCCAAGTTATCACTCAGAAACTACACTCCCGGAAATTGAAATAAGAACACCGTGAATTCATTGTCCCAGGAAGGGGAAACTTTATTGACACATTCCTGGGGTCAGATACATCACATGATCACACTGACAGAACCACAGGCACATAGACACAGGCAACAGAGCATGCACAATGTCGGCACTAGTACAGTGTATATCCACCTTTCGCAGCAATGCAGGCTGCTATTCTCCCATGGAGACGATCGTAGAGATGCTGGATGTAGTCCTGTGGAACGGCTTGCCATGCCATTTCCACCTGGCGCCTCAGTTGGACCAGCGTTCGTGCTGGACGTGCAGACCGCGTGAGACGACGCTTCATCCAGTCCCAAACATGCTCATTGGGGGACAGATCCCGAGATCTTGCTAACCAGGGTAGTTGACTTACACCTTCTAGAGCACGTTGGGTGGCACAGGATACATGCGGACGTGCATTGTCCTGTTGGAACAGCAAGTTCCCTTGCCGGTCTAGGAATGGTAGAACGATGGGTTCGATGACGGTTTGGATGCACCGTGCACTATTCAGTGTCCCCTCGACGAACACCAGTGGTGTACGGCCAGTGTAGGAGATCGCTCCCCACACCATGATGCCGGGTGTTGGCCCTGTGTGCCTCGGTCGTATGCAGTCCTGATTGTGGCGCTCACCTGCACGGCGCCAAACACGCATACGACCATCATTGGCACCAAGGCAGAAGCGACTCTCATCGCTGAAGACGACACGTCTCCATTCGTCCCTCCATTCACGCCTGTCGCGACACCACTGGAGGCGGGCTGCACGATGTTGGGGCGTGAGCGGAAGACGGCCTAACGGTGTGCGGGACCGTAGCCCAGCTTCATGGAGACGGTTGCGAATGGTCCTCGCCGATACCCCAGGAGCAACAGTGTCCCTAATTTGCTGGGAAGTGGCGGTGCGGTCCCCTATGGCACTGTGTAGGATCCTACGGTCTTGGCGTGCATCCGTGCGTCGCTGCGGTCCGGTCCCAGGTCGACGGGCACGTGCACCTTCCGCCGACCACTGGCGACAACATCGATGTACTGTGGAGGCCTCACGCCCCACGTGTTGAGCAATTCGGCGGTACGTCCACCCGGCCTCCCGCATGCCCACTATACGCCCTCGCTCAAAGTCCGTCAACTGCACATACGGTTCACGTCCACGCTGTCGCGGCATGCTACCAGTGTTAAAGACTGCGATGGAGCTCCGTATGCCACGGCAAACTGGCTGACACTGACGGCGGCGGTGCACAAATGCTGCGCAGCTAGCGCCATTCGACGGCCAACACCGCGGTTCTTGGTGTGTCTGCTGTGCCGTGCGTGTGATCATTGCTTGTACAGCCCTCTCGCAGTGTCCGGAGCAAGTATGGTGGGTCTGACACACCGGTGTCAATGTGTTCTTTTTTCCATTTCCAGGAGTGTATTTCTCGTTTAAAAGCTCCGATAACCCTAAACTAAAAATACGTATGATACAACCTGCAGAGGTGTGTAGTGCGGCTAGTTTCCACTCTAGCTTTTTTCTAGGCGACAAATATTATTTGTTTTCTAAAGAAGACGTGTGTTTGACCTGTAGAAGACGAGATCACTGCAATGTGAGTGGGCAGTTTTCTGTAGGATGAACATTTAATCGCAGCGTTGCACGTTTTCTCATGTATGACCTTGAAACTAGATATATTCATTGCTTCTTCTTGTATAACCTTACTGATATTGCATTACTATTTCCTAATCAATGGTTGTACAAGAATTAATATCACAAACGCAGTTGCACCAGTTGTTGGCGTTAAGTATCTTTTAAACTGCCCTCCGTAGCCGGTATCGCTAGTAAATAGTTGTTCGGTGGCAGTCGAGTCGGAGGTATGCCGTTTCAATCCTGCTAGTGGACAATGTTCACTCCCAGTATTTTTCCTGGATTTACGGGGTTCTAGCAATGTATGTTGTGTCTATCGATGTCACCATGATTTGTGAAGGATTATTGATCTGAGAACAACATCTGGTATAAAAAATCTGACTTAATATCACTTTGTTACAGACCTATTAATGAAACATATGAAATTGTGAATACCGTCAAGAAAATTTCTGATGTGTCGACATGTTGCACCCCGGCAAAAAAGATGACAGTAAAAAAAAAACGGCAGTTTTTAGCATGAAACGGAAATCTCAGAGGAGAATCGTAATATTTGTGATATTCCCTCCAGACTCATTACCAATAAAAATCTTTTCTTCAACTCAGTTCGCCATATCACTCACAACCAAAGCTATTGATACTAGCAAAAAAAAAAAGGTCTATATGATGGTGTTCTACTACACATATTGAGGATACAAAACAACTCGTTACTTATACGCGTTTAAAATAGAGGGTCCTTTAACAAGAGCGAATCTCAGCTGCATGGAGAATGCAGGTCTCGTATTAGTTTCATGGAAGAAGGATTGGTAGAAAAACTGAGCACAATTTCCGAATTTGAATTTATACGAGGTAGGATGCGAATTTAGTTTGCGAAGATCGCAAATTTTTCTGGGGGAATTGAAG